>NC_059203.1:235000-339026 GCF_020615455.1 Coregonus clupeaformis | reverse complement strand
ATGTTCTATAGAGGTGTACCACCCCAACAGGATACATTACTACAGTATGTTCTATAGAGTTGTACCACCCCAACAGGATACATTACTACAGTATGTTCTATAGAGGTGTACCATCCCAACAGGATACATTACTACAGTATGTTCTATAGAGGTGTACCATCACAACAGGATGCATTACTACAGTATGTTCTATAGAGGTGTACCATCCCAACAGGATACATTACTACATTACTACAGTATGTTCTATAGAGGTGTACCACCCCAACAGGATACATTACTACAGTATGTTCTATAGAGGTGTACCATCCCAACATGATACATTACTACATTACTACAGTATGTTCTAAAGAGGTGTACCATCCCAACAGGATACATTACTACAGTATGTTCTATAGAGGTGTACCATCCCAACAGGATGCATTACTACAGTATGTTCTATAGAGGTGTACCACCCCAACAGGATACATTACTACAGTATGTTCTATAGAGGTGTACCATCCCAACAGGATACATTACTACAGTAAGTTCTATAGAGGTGTACCATACCAACAGGATACATTACTACAGTATGTTCTATAGAGGTGTACCATCCCAACAGGATACATTACTACATTACTACAGTATGTTCTATAGAGGTGTACCATCCCAACAGGATGCATTACTACAGTATGTTCTATAGAGGTATACCATCCCAACAGGATACATTACTACAGTATGTTCTATAGAGGTGTACCACCCCAACAGGATACATTACTACAGTATGTTCTATAGAGGTGTACCACCCCAACAGGATACATTACTACAGTATGTTCTATAGAGGTGTACCACCCCAACAGGATACATTACTACATTACTACAGTATGTTCTATAGAGGTGTGCCATCCCAACAGGATACATTACTACATTACTACAGTATGTTCTATAGAGGTGTACCATCCCAACAGGATACATTACTACAGTATGTTCTATAGAGGTGTACCATCCCAACAGGATACATTACTACAGTATGTTCTATAGAGGTGTACCATCCCAACAGGATACATTACTACAGTATGTTCTATAGAGGTGTACCACCCCAACAGGATACATTACTACAGTATGTTCTATAGAGGTGTACCACCCCAACAGGATACATTACTACATTACTACAGTATGTTCTATAGAGGTGTACCATCCCAACAGGATACATTACTACAGTATGTTCTATAGAGGTGTACCATCCCAACAGGATACATTACTACAGTATGTTCTATAGAGGTGTACCATCCCAACAGGATACATTACTACATTACTACAGTATAATAATAATAATAATATGCCATTTAGCAGACGCTTTTATCCAAAGCGACTTACAGTCATGCGTGCATACATTTTTTTTGTATGGGTGGTCCCGGGGATCGAACCCACTACCTTGGCGTTACAAGCGCCGTGCTCTACCAGCTGAGCTACAGAGGACCACCATCCCAACAGGATACATTACTACAGTATGTTCTATAGAGGTGTACCACCCCAACAGGATACATTACTACAGTATGTTCTATAGAGGTGTACCACCCCAACAGGATACATTACTACATTACTACAGTATGTTCTATAGAGGTGTACCACCCCAACAGGATACATTACTACAGTATGTTCTATAGAGGTGTACCACCCCAACAGGATACATTACTACATTACTACAGTATGTTCTATAGAGGTGTACCACCCCAACAGGATACATTACTACAGTATGTTCTATAGAGGTGTACCACCCCAACAGGATACATTACTACAGTATGTTCTATAGAGGTGTACCACCCCAACAGGATACATTACTACAGTATGTTCTATAGAGGTGTACCATCCCAACAGGATACATTACTACAGTATGTTCTATAGAGGTGTACCATCCCAACAGGACACATTACTACATTACTACAGTATGTTCTATAGAGGTGTACCACCCCAACAGGATACATTACTACAGTATGTTCTATAGAGGTGTACCATCCCAACAGGACACATTACTACATTACTACAGTATGTTCTATAGAGGTGTACCACCCCAACAGGATACATTACTACAGTATGTTCTATAGAGGTGTACCATCCCAACAGGATACATTACTACATTACTACAGTATGTTCTATAGAGGTGTACCACCCCAACAGGATACATTACTACAGTATGTTCTATAGAGGTGTACCACCCCAACAGGATACATTACTACAGTATGTTCTATAGAGGTGTACCATCCCAACAGGATACATTACTACAGTATGTTCTATAGAGGTGTACCATCCCAACAGGATACATTACTACATTACTACAGTATGTTCTATAGAGGTGTACCATCCCAACAGGATACATTACTACAGTATTTCTATAGAGGTGTACCATCCCAACAGGATACATTACTACATTACTACAGTATGTTATATAGAGGTGTACCATCCCAACAGGATACATTACTACATTACTACATTATGTTCTATAGAGGTGTACCATCCCAACAGGATACATTACTACAGTATGTTCTATAGAGGTGTACCATCCCAACAGGATACATTACTTCAGTATGTTCTATAGAGGTGTACCACCCCAATAGGATACATTACTACAATACTACAGTATGTTCTATAGAGGTGTACCATCCCAACAGGATACATTACTACAGTATGTTCTATAGAGGTGTACCACCCCAACAGGATACATTACTACAGTATGTTCTATAGAGGTGTACCATCCCAACAGGATACATTACTACAGTATGTTCTATAGAGGTGTACCATCCCAACAGGATACATTACTACTGTATGTTCTATAGAGGTGTACCATCCCAACAGGATACATTACTACAGTATGTTCTATAGAGGTGTACCACCCCAACAGGATACATTACTACAGTATGTTCTATAGAGGTGTACCATCCCAACAGGATACATTACTACAGTATGTTCTATAGAGGTGTACCATCCCAACAGGATACATTACTACAATATGTTCTATAGAGGTGTACCATCCCAACAGGATACATTACTATAGTATGTTCTATAGAGGTGTACCACCCCAACAGGATACATTACTACAGTATGTTCTATAGAGGTGTACCATCCCAACAGGATACATTACTACAGTATGTTCTATAGAGGTGTACCACCCCAACAGGATACATTACTACATTACTACAGTATGTTCTATAGAGGTGTACATCCCAACAGGATACATTACTACATTACTACAGTATGTTCTATAGAGGTGTACCATCCCAACAGGATACATTACTACATTACTACAGTATGTTCTATAGAGGTGTACCATCCCAACAGGATACATTACTACATTACTACAGTATGTTCTATAGAGGTGTACCATCCCAACAGGTTGCATTACTACAGTATGTTCTATAGAGGTGTACCATCCCAACAGGATACATTACTACAGTATGTTCTATAGAGGTGTACCATCCCAACAGGATACATTACTACAGTATGTTCTATAGAGGTGTACCACCCCAACAGGATACATTACTACAGTATGTTCTATAGAGGTGTACCACCCCAACAGGATACATTACTACATTACTACAGTATGTTCTATAGAGGTGTACCATCCCAACAGGATACATTACTACATTACTACAGTATGTTCTATAGAGGTGTACCATCCCAACAGAATACATTACTACAGTATGTTCTATAGATGTGTACCATCCCAACAGGATACATTACTACAGTATGTTCTATAGAGGTGTACCATCCCAACAGGATACATTACTACAGTATGTTCTATAGAGGTGTACCACCCCAACAGGATACATTACTACAGTATGTTCTATAGAGGTGTACCATCCCAACAGGATACATTACTACAGTATGTTCTATAGAGGTGTACCATCCCAACAGGATACATTACTACAATATGTTCTATAGAGGTGTACCATCCCAACAGGATACATTACTATAGTATGTTCTATAGAGGTGTACCACCCCAACAGGATACATTACTACAGTATGTTCTATAGAGGTGTACCACCCCAACAGGATACATTACTACATTACTACAGTATGTTCTATAGAGGTGTACCACCCCAACAGGATACATTACTACAGTATATTCTATAGAGTTGTACCATCCCAACAGGATACATTACTACAGTATGTTCTATAGAGGTGTACCATCCCAACAGGATACATTACTACAGTATGTTCTATAGAGGTGTACCATCCCAACAGGATACATTACTACAGTATGTTCTACAGAGGTGTACCACCCAAACAGGATACACTACTACAGTATGTTCTATAGAGGTGTACCATCCCAACAGGATACATTACTACAGTATGTTCTATAGAGGTGTACCATCCCAACAGGCTACATTACTACAGTATGTTCTATAGAGGTGTACCACCCCAACAGGATACATTACTACATTACTACAGTATGTTCTATAGAGGTGTACATCCCAACAGGATACATTACTACATTACTACAGTATGTTCTATAGAGGTGTACCATCCCAACAGGATACATTACTACATTACTACAGTATGTTCTATAGAGGTGTACCATCCCAACAGGATACATTACTACATTACTACAGTATGTTCTATAGAGGTGTACCATCCCAACAGGTTGCATTACTACAGTATGTTCTATAGAGGTGTACCATCCCAACAGGATACATTACTACAGTATGTTCTATAGAGGTGTACCATCCCAACAGGATACATTACTACAGTATGTTCTATAGAGGTGTACCACCCCAACAGGATACATTACTACAGTATGTTCTATAGAGGTGTACCACCCCAACAGGATACATTACTACATTACTACAGTATGTTCTATAGAGGTGTACCATCCCAACAGGATACATTACTACATTACTACAGTATGTTCTATAGAGGTGTACCATCCCAACAGAATACATTACTACAGTATGTTCTATAGATGTGTACCATCCCAACAGGATACATTACTACAGTATGTTCTATAGAGGTGTACCACCCCAACAGGATACATTACTACATTACTACAGTATGTTCTATAGAGGTGTACCATCCCAACAGGATACATTACTACAGTATGTTCTATAGAGGTGTACCACCCCAACAGGATACATTACTACAGTATGTTCTATAGAGGTGTACCACCCCAACAGGATACATTACTACATTACTACAGTATGTTCTATAGAGGTGTACCATCCCAACAGGATACATTACTACATTACTACAGTATGTTCTATAGAGGTGTACCATCCCAACAGGATACATTACTACAGTATGTTCTATAGATGTGTACCATCCCAACAGGATACATTACTACAGTATGTTCTATAGAGGTGTACCATCCCAACAGGATACATTACTACAGTATGTTCTATAGAGGTGTACCACCCCAACAGGATACATTACTACACACAGTATGTTCTATAGAAGGTGTACCATCCCAACAGGATACATTACTACAGTATGTTCTATAGAGGTGTACCATCCCAACAGGATACATTACTACAGTATGTTCTATAGAGGTGTACCATCCCAACAGGATACATTACTATAGTATGTTCTATAGAGGTGTACCACCCCAACAGGATACATTACTACAAGTATGTTCTATAGAGGTGTACCACCCCAACAGGATACATTACTACAGTATGTTCTATAGAGGTGTACCACCCCAACAGGATACATTACTACATTGCTACAGTATGTTCTATAGAGGTGTACACTCCCAACAGGATACATTACTACATTACTACAGTATGTTCTATAGAGGTGTACCACCCCAACAGGATACATTACTACAAGTATGTTCTATAGAGGTGTACCATCCCAACAGGATACATTACTACAAGTATGTTCTATAGAGGTGTACCATCCCAACAGGTACATTACTACAGTATGTTCTATAGAGGTGTACCATCCCAACAGGATACATTACTACAGTATGTTCTATAGAGGTGTACCATCCCAACAGGATACATTACTACAGTATGTTCTATAGAGGTGTACCACCCCAACAGGATACATTACTACAGTATGTTCTATAGAGGTGTACCACCCCAACAGGATACATTACTACATTACTACAGTATGTTCTATAGAGGTGTACCATCCCAACAGGATACATTACTACACGTATGTTCTATAGAGGTGTACCATCCCAACAGGATATTACCATTACTACAGTATGTTCTATAGAGGTGTACCATCCCAACAGGATACATTACTACAGTATGTTCTATAGAGGTGTACCACCCCAACAGGATACATTACTACAGTATGTTCTATAGAGGTGTACCACCCCAACAGGATACATTACTACAGTATGTTCTATAGAGGTGTACCATCCCAACAGGATACATTACTACAGTATGTTCTATAGAGGTGTACCATCCCAACAGGATACATTACTACAATATGTTCTATAGAGGTGTACCATCCCAACAGGATACATTACTACAGTATGTTCTATAGAGTGTACCACCCCAACAGGATACATTACTACAGTATGTTCTATAGAGGTGTACCACCCCAACAGGATACATTACTACATTACTACAGTATGTTCTATAGAGGTGTACCACCCCAACAGGATACATTACTACAGTATGTTCTATAGAGTTGTACCATCCCAACAGGATACATTACTACAGTATGTTCTATAGAGGTGTACCATCCCAACAGGATACATTACTACAGTATGTTCTATAGAGGTGTACCATCCCAACAGGATACATTACTACAGTATGTTCTACAGAGGTGTACCACCCCAACAGGATACACTACTACAGTATGTTCTATAGAGGTGTACCATCCCAACAGGATACATTACTACAGTATGTTCTATAGAGGTGTACCATCCCAACAGGATACATTACTACAGTATGTTCTATAGAGGTGTACCACCCCAACAGGATACATTACTACATTACTACAGTATGTTCTATAGAGGTGTACATCCCAACAGGATACATTACTACATTACTACAGTATGTTCTATAGAGGTGTACCATCCCAACAGGATACATTACTACATTCACAGTATGTTCTATAGAGGTGTACCATCCCAACAGGATACATTACTACATTACTACAGTATGTTCTATAGAGGTGTACCATCCCAACAGGATGCATTACTACAGTATGTTCTATAGAGGTGTACCATCCCAACAGGATACATTACTACAGTATGTTCTATAGAGGTGTACCATCCCAACAGGATACATTACTACAGTATGTTCTATAGAGGTGTACCACCCCAACAGGATACATTACTACAGTATGTTCTATAGAGGTGTACCACCCCAACAGGATACATTACTACATTACTACAGTATGTTCTATAGAGGTGTACCATCCCAACAGGATACATTACTACATTACTACAGTATGTTCTATAGAGGTGTACCATCCCAACAGAATACATTACTACAGTATGTTCTATAGATGTGTACCATCCCAACAGGATACATTACTACAGTATGTTCTATAGAGGTGTACCACCCCAACAGGATACATTACTACATTACTACAGTATGTTCTATAGAGGTGTACCATCCCAACAGGATACATTACTACAGTATGTTCTATAGAGGTGTACCACCCCAACAGGATACATTACTACAGTATGTTCTATAGAGGTGTACCACCCCAACAGGATACATTACTACATTACTACAGTATGTTCTATAGAGGTGTACCATCCCAACAGGATACATTACTACATTACTACAGTATGTTCTATAGAGGTGTACCATCCCAACAGGATACATTACTACAGTATGTTCTATAGATGTGTACCATCCCAACAGGATACATTACTACAGTATGTTCTATAGAGGTGTACCATCCCAACAGGATACATTACTACAGTATGTTCTATAGAGGTGTACCACCCCAACAGGATACATTACTACATTACTACAGTATGTTCTATAGAGGTGTACCATCCCAACAGGATACATTACTACAGTATGTTCTATAGAGGTGTACCATCCCAACAGGATACATTACTACAGTATGTTCTATAGAGGTGTACCATCCCAACAGGATACATTACTACATTACTACAGTATGTTCTATAGAGGTGTACCACCCCAACAGGATACATTACTACATTACTACAGTATGTTCTATAGAGGTGTACCACCCCAACAGGATACATTACTACAGTATGTTCTATAGAGGTGTACCGCCCCAAGAGGATACATTACTACATTACTACAGTATGTTCTATAGAGGTGTACCATCCCAACAGGATACATTACTACAGTATGTTCTATAGAGGTGTACCACCCCAACAGGATACATTACTACAGTATGTTCTATAGAGGTGTACCATCCCAACAGGATACATTACTACAGTATGTTCTATAGAGGTGTACCATCCCAACAGGATACATTACTACAGTATGTTCTATAGAGGTGTACCACCCCAACAGAATACATTACTACAGTATGTTCTATAGAGGTGTACCACCCCAACAGGATACATTACTACATTACTACAGTATGTTCTATAGAGGTGTACCATCCCAACAGGATACATTACTACAGTATGTTCTATAGAGGTGTACCATCCCAACAGGATACATTACTACAGTATGTTCTATAGAGGTGTACCATCCCAACAGGATACATTACTACATAACTACAGTATGTTCTATAGAGGTGTACCATCCCAACAGGATACATTACTACAGTATGTTCTATAGAGGTGTACCACCCCAACAGGATACATTACTACAGTATGTTCTATAGAGGTGTACCATCCCAACAGGACACATTACTACATTACTACAGTATGTTCTATAGAGGTGTTCCATCCCAACAGGATACATTACTACAGTATGTTCTATTGAGGTGTACCATCCCAACAGGATACATTACTACAGTATGTTCTATAGAGGTGTACCATCCCAACAGGATACATTACTACAGTATGTTCTATAGAGGTGTACCACCCCAACAGGATACATTACTACAGTATGTTCTATAGAGGTGTACCGCCCCAAGAGGATACATTACTACATTACTACAGTATGTTCTAAGGGTGTACCATCCCAACAGGATACATTACTACAGTATGTTCTATAGAGGTGTACCACCCCAACAGGATACATTACTACAGTATGTTCTATAAAGTTGTACCATCCCAACAGGATACATTACTACATTACAGTATGTTCTATAGAGGTGTACCATCCCAACAGGATACATTACTACAGTATGTTCTATAGAGGTGTACCATCCCAACAGGATACATTACTACAGTATGTTCTATAGAGGTGTACCACCCCAAACAGGATACACTACTACAGTATGTTCTATAGAGGTGTACCATCCCAACAGGATACATTACTACAGTATGTTCTATAGAGTGTACCATCCCAACAGGATACATTACTACAGTATGTTCTATAGAGGTGTACCACCCCAACAGGATACATTACTACATTACTACAGTATGTTCTATAGAGGTGTACATCCCAACAGGATACATTACTACATTCTACAGTATGTTCTATAGAGGTGTACCATCCCAACAGGATACATTACTACAGTATGTTCTATAGAGGTGTACCATCCCAACAGGATACGTTACTACAGTATTATGTACCTTCCCAACAGGATACATTACTACAGTATGTTCTATAGGAGTGACCACCCCAACAGGATACATTACTACAGTAAGTTCTATAGAGGTGTACCACCCCAACAGGATACATTACTACATTACTGCAGTATGTTCTATAGAGGTGTACCATCCCAACAGGATACATTCACCACAGTATGTTCTATAGAGGTGTACCATCCCAGATACATTACTACAGTATGTTCTATAGAGGTGTACCATCCCAACAGGATACATTACTACAGTATGTTCTATAGAGGTGTACCACCCCAACAGGATACATTACTACATTACTACAGTATGTTCTATAGAGGTGTACCATCCCAACAGGATACATTACTACAGTATGTTCTATAGAGGTGTACCACCCCAACAGGATACATTACTACAGTATGTTCTATAGAGGTGTACCATCCCAACAGGATACATTACTACATTACACAGTATGTTCTATAGAGGTGTACCATCCCAACAGGATACATTACTACATTCTGTATGTTCTATAGAGGTGTACCATCCCAACAGGATACATTACTACAGTATGTTCTATAGAGGTGTACCATCCCAACAGGATACATTACTACAGTATGTTCTATAGAGGTGTACCACCCCAACAGGATACATTACTACTTAACAGTATGTTCTATAGAGGTGTACCACCCCAACAGGATACATTACTACAGTATGTTCTATAGAGTGTACCATCCCAACAGGATACATTACTACAGTATGTTCTATAGAGTGTACCATCCCAACAGGATACATTACTACAGTATGTTCTATAGAGGTGTACCACCCCAACAGGATACATTACTACATTACTACAGTATGTTCTATAGAGGTGATACCACCCCAACAGGATACATTACTACAGTATGTTCTATAGAGGTGTACCGCCCCAAGAGGATACATTACTACATTACTACAGTATGTTCTATAGAGGTGTACCATCCCAACAGGATACATTACTACAGTATGTTCTATAGAGGTGTACCACCCCAACAGGATACATTACTACAGTATGTTCTATAGAGGTGTACCATCCCAACAGGATACATTACTACAGTATGTTCTATAGAGGTGTACCATCCCAACAGGATACATTACTACAGTATGTTCTATAGAGGTGTACCACCCCAACAGAATACATTACTACAGTATGTTCTATAGAGGTGTACCACCCCAACAGGATACATTACTACATTACTACAGTATGTTCTATAGAGGTGTACCATCCCAACAGGATACATTACTACAGTATGTTCTATAGAGGTGTACCATCCCAACAGGATATATTACTACATTACTACAGTATGTTCTATAGAGGTGTACCATCCCAACAGGATACATTACTACAGTATGTTCTATAGAGGTGTACCATCCCAACAGGATACATTACTACATTACTACAGTATGTTCTATAGAGGTGTACCATCCCAACAGGATACATTACTACAGTATGTTCTATAGAGGTGTACCACCCCAACAGGATACATTACTACAGTATGTTCTATAGAGGTGTACCATCCCAACAGGACACATTACTACATTACTACAGTATGTTCTATAGAGGTGTACCATCCCAACAGGATACATTACTACAGTATGTTCTATAGAGGTGTACCATCCAACAGGATACATTACTACAGTATGTTCTATAGAGGTGTACCATCCCAACAGGATACATTACTACAGTATGTTCTATAGAGGTGTACCACCCCAACAGGATACATTACTACAGTATGTTCTATAGAGGTGTACCACCCCAAAGAGGATACATTACTACATTATACAGTATGTTCTATAGAGGTGTACCATCCCAACAGGATACATTACTACAGTATGTTCTATAGAGGTGTACCACCCCAACAGGATACATTACTACAGTATGTTCTATAGAGGTGTACCATCCCAACAGGATACATTACTACAGTATGTTCTATAGAGTGTACCATCCCAACAGGATACTTTACTACAGTATGTTCTATAGAGGTGTACCACCCCAACAGGATACATTACTACAGTATGTTCTATAGAGGTGTACCATCCCAACAGATACATTACTACATTACAGTATGTTCTATAGAGGTGTACCACCCCAACAGGATACATTACTACAGTATGTTCTATAGAGGTGTACCATCCCAACAGGATACATTACTACATTACTACAGTATGTTCTATAGAGGTGTACCATCCCAACAGGATACATTACTACAGTATGTTCTATAGAGGTGTACCACCCCAACAGGATACATTACTACCAGTATGTTCTATAGAGTGTACCATCC
Source organism: Coregonus clupeaformis (assembly GCF_020615455.1). Taxonomy (NCBI): domain Eukaryota; kingdom Metazoa; phylum Chordata; class Actinopteri; order Salmoniformes; family Salmonidae; genus Coregonus; species Coregonus clupeaformis. The sequence continues at coordinate 327,107 of NC_059203.1, read as the reverse complement.
CAACAGGATACATTACTACAGTATGTTCTATAGAGGTGTACCACCCCAACAGGACTACATTACTACAGTATGTTCTATAGAGGTGTTCCATCCCAACAGGATACATTACTACAGTATGTTCTATAGAGGTGTACCATCCCAACAGGATACATTACTACAGTATGTTCTATAGAGGTGTACCACCCCCAACAGGATACATTACTACAGTATGTTCTATAGGGTGTACCACCCCAACAGGATACATTACTACATTACTACAGTATGTTCTATAGAGGTGTACCATCCCAACAGGATACATTACTACAGTATGTTCTATAGAGGTGTACCACCCCAACAGGATACATTACTACAGTATGTTCTATAGAGGTGTACCATCCCCAACGGATACATTACTACATTACTACAGTATGTTCTATAGAGGTGTTCCATCCCAACAGGATACATTACTACAGTATGTTCTATTGAGGTGTACCATCCCAACAGGATACATTACTACAGTATGTTCTATAGAGTGTACCACCCCAACAGGATACATTACTACACAGTATGTTCTATAGAGTGTACTCTCCCCAAGAGGATACATTACTACATTACTACAGTATGTTCTATAGAGTGTACCATCCCAACAGGATACATTACTACAGTATGTTCTATAGAGGTGTACCATCCCAACAGGATATATTACTACATTACTACAGTATGTTCTATAGAGGATCCCAACAGATACATTACTACATGTATGTTCTATAGAGGTGTACCATCCCAACAGGATACATTACTACACGTATGTTCTATAGAGGTGTACCATCCCAACAGGATACATTACTACAGTATGTTCTATAGAGGTGTACCACCCCAACAGGATACATTACTACATGTATGTTCTATAGAGTGTACCATCCCAACAGGAAACCACATTACTACAGTATGTTCTATAGGGTGTTCCATCCCAACAGGATACATTACTACAGTATGTTCTATAGAGGTGTACCATCCCAACAGGATACATTACTACAGTATGTTCTATAGAGGTGTACCATCCCAACAGGATACATTACTACAGTATTTTCTATAGAGGTGTACCACCCCAACAGGATACATTACTACGGTATGTTCTATAGAGGTGTACCATCCCAACAGGATAAATTACTACAGTATGTTCTATAGAGGTGTACCACCCCAACATCACTACACACACACAGCTACATTACATTACTACATACACACAGCTACATTACATCACTACACACACACAGCTACATTACATTACTACATACACACAGCTACATTACATTACTACATACACACAACTACATTACATTACTACATACACACAGCTACATTACATTACTACATGTGTGTATATAGTAATGTAAAGTAGCTGTGTGTATGTAGTAATGTAATGTAGCTGTGTGTATGTAGTAATGTAATGTAGCTGTGTGTATATAGTAATCTAATGTAGCTGTGTAATATGTAGTAATGTAATGTAATGTAGCTGTGTATATGTAGTAATGTAATTTAATGTAGCTGTGTGTATGTAGTAATGTAATGTAATGTATCTGTGTGTATGTTGTAATGTAATGTAGCTGTGTAATATGTAGTAATGTAATGCAATGTAGCTGTGTGTATGTAGTAATGTAATGTAGCTGTGTGTATGTACTAATGTAATGTAGCTGTGTGTATGTAGTAATGTAATGTAGCTGTGTGTATGTAGTAATGTAATGTAATGTAGCTGTGTGTAGGTAGTAATGTAATGTAGCTGTGTGTATGTAGTAATGTAATGTAGCTGTGTGTATGTAGTAATGTAATGTAGCTGTGTGTATGTAGTAATGTAATGTAGTTGTGTGTATGTAGTAATGTAATGTAGCTGTGTGTATGTAGTAATGTAATGTAGCTGTGTGTGTGTAGTGATGTAATGTAGCTGTGTGTATGTAGTAATGTAATGTAGCTGTGTGTGTGTAGTGATGTAATGTAGCTGTGTAATATGTAGTAATGTAATGTAGCTGTGTGTATTTAGTAATGTAATGCAATGTAGCTGTGTGTATGTAGTAATGTAATATAATGTAGCTGTGTGTATGTAATAATGTAATGTAATGTAGCTGTGTGTATGTAGTAATGTAATGTATTTGTGTGTATGTAGTAATGTAATGTAATGTATCTGTGTGTATGTAGTAATGTAATGTAGCTGTGTGTATGTAGTAATATAATGTAGCTGTGTGTGTGTAGTGATGTAATGTAGCTGTGTAATATGTAGTAATGTAATGTAGCTGTGTGTATTTAGTAATGTAATGCAATGTAGCTGTGTGTATGTAGTAATGTAATATAATGTAGCTGTGTGTATGTAATAATGTAATGTAATGTAGCTGTGTGTATGTAGTAATGTAATGTAGCTGTGTGTATGTAGTAATGTAATGTAATGTAGCTGTGTGTATGTAGTAATGTAATGTAGCTGTGTGTATGTAGTAATGTAATGTAGTTGTGTGTATGTAGTAATGTAATGTAGCTGTGTGTATGTAGTAATGTAATGTAGCTGTGTGTGTGTAGTGATGTAATGTAGCTGTGTGTATGTAGTAATGTAATGTAGCTGTGTGTGTGTAGTGATGTAATGTAGCTGTGTAATATGTAGTAATGTAATGTAGCTGTGTGTATTTAGTAATGTAATGCAATGTAGCTGTGTGTATGTAGTAATGTAATATAATGTAGCTGTGTGTATGTAGTAATGTAATGTAGCTGTGTGTATGTAGTAATGTAATGTAGCTGTGTGTATGTAGTAATGTAATGTAATGTAGCTGTGTGTATGTAGTAATGTAATGTAGCTGTGTGTATGTAGTAATATAATGTAGCTGTGTGTGTGTAGTGATGTAATGTAGCTGTGTAATATGTAGTAATGTAATGTAGCTGTGTGTATTTAGTAATGTAATGCAATGTAGCTGTGTGTATTTAGTAATGTAATGCAATGTAGCTGTGTGTATGTAGTAATGTAATATAATGTAGCTGTGTGTATGTAATAATGTAATGTAATGTAGCTGTGTGTATGTAGTAATGTAATGTAGCTGTGTGTATGTAGTAATGTAATGTAATGTAGCTGTGTGTATGTAGTAATGTAATGTAGCTGTGTGTATGTAGTAATATAATGTAGCTGTGTGTGTGTAGTGATGTAATGTAGCTGTGTAATATGTAGTAATGTAATGTAGCTGTGTGTATTTAGTAATGTAATGCAATGTAGCTGTGTGTATGTAGTAATGTAATGTAGCTGTGTGTGTGTAATTATGTAATGCAATATAGCTATGTATACTTAGTAATGTAATGTAATTTAGCTGTGTGTATGTAGTAATGTAATGTAATGTAGCTGTGTGTATGTAGTAATTTAATGTAGCTGTGTAATATGTAGTAATGTAATGTAGCTGTTTGTATGTAGTAATGTAATGTAGCTGTATGTATGTAGTAATGTAATGTAGCTGTGTGTATGTAGTGATGTAATGTAGCTGTGTGTATGTAATAATGTAATGTAATGTAGCTGTGTGTATATAGTAATGTAATGTAATGTATATGTGTGTATGTACTAATGTAATGTAGCTGTGTGTATGTAGTAATGTAATGTAGCTGTGTGTATGTAGTAATGTAATGTAATGTAGCTGTGTGTAGGTAGTAATGTAATGTAGCTGTGTGTATGTAGTAATGTAATGTAGCTGTGTGTATGTAGTAATGTAATGTAGCTGTGTGTATGTAGTAATGTAATGTAGTTGTGTGTATGTAGTAATGTAATGTAGCTGTGTGTATGTAGTAATGTAATGTAGCTGTGTGTGTGTATTGATGTAATGTAGCTGTGTGTATGTAGTAATGTAATGTAGCTGTGTGTGTGTAGTGATGTAATGTAGCTGTGTAATATGTAGTAATGTAATGTAGCTGTGTGTATTTAGTAATGTAATGCAATGTAGCTGTGTGTATGTAGTAATGTAATATAATGTAGCTGTGTGTATGTAATAATGTAATGTAATGTAGCTGTGTGTATGTAGTAATGTAATGTAGCTGTGTGTATGTAGTAATGTAATGTAATGTAGCTGTGTGTATGTAGTAATGTAATGTAGCTGTGTGTATGTAGTAATATAATGTAGCTGTGTGTGTGTAGTGATGTAATGTAGCTGTGTAATATGTAGTAATGTAATGTAGCTGTGTGTATTTAGTAATGTAATGCAATGTAGCTGTGTGTATGTAGTAATGTAATGTAGCTGTGTGTATGTAATAATGTAATATAACTGTGTGTGTGTAATTATGTAATGCAATGTAGCTATGTATACTTAGTAATGTAATGTAATTTAGCTGTGTGTATGTAGTAATGTAATGTAATGTAGCTGTGTGTATGCAGTAATTTAATGTAGCTGTGTAATATGTAGTAATGTAATGTAGCTGTTTGTATGTAGTAATGTAATGTAGCTGTATGTATGTAGTAATGTAATGTAGCTGTGTGTATGTAGTGATGTAATGTAGCTGTGTGTATGTAATAATGTAATGTAATGTAGCTGTGTGTATATAGTAATGTAATGTAATGTATATGTGTGTATGTACTAATGTAATGTAGCTGTGTGTATGTAGTAATGTAATGCAATGTAGCTGTGTGTATGTAGTAATGTAATGTAGCTGTGTGTATGTAGTAATGCAATGTAGCTGTGTGTATGTAGTAATGTAATGTAGCTGTGTGTATGTAGTAATGTAATGTAGCTGTGTGTATGTAGTAATGTAATGTAGCTGTGTGTATGTAGTAATGTAATGTAATGTAGCTGTGTGTATGTAGTAATGTAATGTAGCTGTGTAATATGTAGTAATGTAATGTAATGTAGCTTTGTGTATGTAGTAATGTAATGTAGCTGTGTGTATTTAGTAATGTAATGTAGCTGTGTGTATGTAGTAATGTAATGTAATGTAGCTGTGTGTATGTAGTAATATAATGTAGCTGTGTGTATGTAGTAATGTAATGTAATGTAGCTGTGTGTATGTAGTAATGTAATGTAGCTGTGTGTATGTAGTAATGTAATGTAGTTGTGTGTGTGTAGTAATGTAATGTAGCTGTGTGTATTTCGTTTTGTAATGTAGCTGTGTGTATGTAGTAATGTAATGTAGCTGTGTGTATGTAGTAATGTAATGTAATGTAGCTGTGTGTATATAGTAATGTAAAGTAGCTGTGTGTATGAGGTAATGTAATGTAGCTGTGTGTATATAGTAATGTAGTGTAGCTGTGTGTATGTAGTAATGTAATGTAATGTAGCTGTGTGTATGTAGTAATGTAATGTAGCTGTGTGTATGTAGTAATGTAAAGTAGCTGTGTGTATGTGGCAATGTAATGTAGCTGTGTGTATGTAGTAATGTAATGTAGCTGTGTGTATGTAGTAATGTAATGTAATGTAGCTGTGTAATATGTAGTAATGTAATATAATGTAGCTGTGTGTATGTAGTAATGTAATGTAGCTGTGTGTATGTAGTAATGTAATGTAATGTAGCTGTGTGTATGTAGTAATGTAATGTAATGTAGCTGTGTGTATGTAGTAATGTAATGTAGCTGTGTGTATGTAGTAATGTAATGTAATGTAGCTGTGTGTATGTAGTAATGTAATGTAGCTGTGTGTATGTAGTAATGTAATGTAGCTGTGTGTGTGTAGTGATGTAATGTAGCTGTGTAATATGTAGTAATGTAATGTAGCTGTGTGTATGTAGTAATGTAATGCAATGTAGCTGTGTGTATGTAGTAATGTAATGTAGCTGTGTGTATGTAGTAATGTAATATAACTGTGTGTATGTAATTATGTAATGCAATGTAGCTATGTATACTTAGTAATGTAATGTAATGTAGCTGTGTGTATGTAGTAATGTAATGTAGCTGTGTGTATGTATTAATGTAATGTAGCTGTGTGTATGTAGTAATGTAATGTAGCTGTGTGTATGTAGTAATGTAATGTAGCTGTGTGTATGTAGTGATGTAATGTAGCTGTGTGTATGTAGTGATGTAATGTAGCTGTGTGTATGTAGTAATGTAATGTAATGTAGCTGTGTGTATATAGTAATGTAATGTAATGTATATGTGTGTATGTACTAATGTAATGTAGCTGTGTGTATGAAGTAATGTAATGTAGCTGTGTGTATGTAGTAATGTAATGTAGCTGTTTGTATGTAGTAATGTAATGAAGCTGTGTGTATGTAGTAATGTAATGTAGCTGTTTGTATGTAGTAATGTAATGTTGCTGTGTGTATGTAGTAATGTAATGTAGCTGTGTGTATGTAGTAATGTCATGTAATGTAGCTGTGTGTATGTAGTAATGTAATGTAGCTGTGTATATGTAGTAATGTAATGTAATGTAGCTTTGTGTATGTAGTAATGTAATGTAGCTGTGTGTATTTAGTAATGTAATGTAGCTGTGTGTATGTAGTAATGTAATGTAATGTAGCTGTGTGTATGTAGTAATATAATGTAGCTGTGTGTATGTAGTAATGTAATGTAATGTAGCTGTGTGTATGTAGTAATGTAATGTAGCTGTGTGTATGTAGTAATGTAATGTAGCTGTGTGTATGTAGTAATGTAATGTAGCTGTGTGTATGTCGTTTTGTAATGTAGCTGTGTGTATGTAGTAATGTAATGTAGCTGTGTGTATGTAGTAATGTAATGTAATGTAGCTGTGTGTATATAGTAATGTAAAGTAGCTGTGTGTATGAAGTAATGTAATGTAGCTGTGTGTATATAGTAATGTAATGTAGCTGTGTGTATGTAGTAATGTAATGTAATGTAGCTGTGTGTATGTAGTAATGTAATGTAGCTGTGTGTATGTAGTAATGTAAAGTAGCTGTGTGTATGTGGCAATGTAATGTAGCTGTGTGTATGTAGTAATGTAATGTAGCTGTGTGTATGTAGTAATGTAATGTAATGTAGCTGTGTAATATGTAGTAATGTAATATAATGTAGCTGTGTGTATGTAGTAATGTAATGTAGCTGTGTGTATGTAGTAATGTAATGTAATGTAGCTGTGTGTATGTAGTAATGTAATGTAATGTAGCTGTGTGTATGTAGTAATGTAATGTAATGTAGCTGTATGTATGTAGTAATGTAAAGTAGCTGTGTGTATGTAGTAATGTAATGTAGCTGTGTGTATGTAGTAATGTAATGTAGCTGTGTGTATGTAGTAATGTAATGTAATGTAGCTGTGTGTATGTAGTAATGTAATGTAGCTGTGTGTATGTAGTAATGTAATGTAGCTGTGTGTATGTACTAATGTAATGTAATGTAGCTGTGTGTATGTAGTAATGTAATGTAGCTGTGTGTATGTAGTAATGTAATGTAATGTAGCTTTGTGTATGTAGTAATTTAATGTAGCTGTATGTATGTAGTAATGTAACGTAATGTAGCTGTGTGTATGTAGTAATGTAATGTAGCTGTGTAATATGTAGTAATATAAAGTAATGTAGCTTTGTGTATGTAGTAATGTAATGTAGCTGTGTGTATGTAGTAATGTAATGTAGCTGTGTAATATGTAGTAATGTAATGTAATGTAGCTGTGTGTATGTAGTAATGTAATGTAGCTGTGTGTATGTAGTAATGTAATGTAGCTGTGTGTATGTAGTAATGTAATGTAGCTGTGTGTATGTAGAATGTAATGTAGCTGTGTGTATGTAGTAATGTAATGTAGCTGTGTGTATGTAGTAATATAATGTAGCTGTGTAATATGTAGTAATGTAATGTAATGTAGCTTTGTGTATGTAGTAATGTAATGTTGCTGTGTGTATGTAGTAATGTAATGTAGCTGTGTGTATGTAGTAATGTAATGTAATTTAACTGTGTGTATGTAGTAATATAATGTAGCTGTGTGTATGTAGTAATGTAATGTAATGTAGCTGTGTGTATGTAGTAATGTAATGTAGCTGTGTGTATGTAGTAATGTAATGTAGCTGTGTGTATGTCATTTTGTAATGTAGCTGTGTGTATGTAGTAATGTAATGTAGCTGTGTGTATGTAGTAATGTAATGTAATGTAGCTGTGTGTATGTAGTAATGTAATGTAGCTGTGTGTATGTAGTAATGTAATGTAGCTGTGTGTATGTAGTAATGTAATGTAGCTGTGTGTATGTAGTAATGTAATGTAATGTAGCTGTGTGTATGTAGTAATGTAATGTAGCTGTGTGTATGTAGTAATGTAATGTAGCTGTGTGTATGTAGTAATGTAATGTAGCTGTGTGTATGTAGTAATGTAATGTAGCTGTGTGTATGTAGTAATGTAATGTAATGTAGCTGTGTGTATGTAGTAATATAATGTAGCTGTGTGTATGTAGTAATGTAATGTAGCTGTGTGTATGTAGTAATGTAATGTAGCTGTGTGTATTTAGTAATGAATTGTAGCTGTGTGTATGTCGTTTTGTAATGTAGCTGTGTGTATGTAGTAATGTAATGTAATGTAGCTGTGTGTATATAGTAATGTAAAGTAGCTGTGTGTATGTAGTAATGTAATGTAGCTGTGTGTATATAGTAATGTAATGTAGCTGTGTAATATGTAGTAATGTAATGTAATGTAGCTGTGTATATGTAGTAATGTAATTTAATGTAGCTGTGTGTATGTAGTAATGTAATGTAATGTAATGTATCTGTGTGTATGTTGTAATGTAATGTAGCTGTGTAATATGTAGTAATGTAATGTAGCTGTGTGTATGTACTAATGTAATGTAGCTGTGTGTATGTAGTAATGTAATGTAGCTGTGTGTATGTAGTAATGTAATGTAATGTAGCTGTGTGTAGGTAGTAATGTAATGTAGCTGTGTGTATGTAGTAATGTAATGTAGCTGTGTGTATGTAGTAATGTAATGTAGCTGTGTGTATGTAGTAATGTAATGTATCTGTGTGTATGTAGTAATGTAATGTAGCTGTGTGTATGTAGTAATGTAATGTAGCTGTGTGTATGTAGTAATGTAATGTAGCTGTGTGTATGTAGTAATGTAATGTAGCTGTGTGTATGTAGTGATGTAATGTAGCTGTGTAATATGTAGTAATGTAATGTAGCTGTGTGTATGTAGTAATGTAATGCAATGTAAATGTGTGTATGTAGTAATGTAATATTGTAGCTGTGTGTATGTAGTAATGTAATGTAGCTGTGTGTATGTAGTAATGTAATGTAGCTGTGTGTATGTATGTAATGTAATGTAATGTAGCTGTGTGTATGTAGTAATGTAATGTAGCTGTGTGTATGTAGTAATATAATGTAGCTGTGTGTATGTAGTAATGTAATGTAGCTGTGTAATATGTATAATGTAATGTAGCTGTGTGTATTTAGTAATGTAATCAATGTAGCTGTGTGTATGTAGTAATGTAATGTAGCTGTGTGTATGTAATAATGTAATATAACTGTGTGTGTGTAATTATGTAATGCAATGTAGCTATGTATACTAGTAATTAATGTAATTTAGCTGTGTGTATGTAGTAATTAATTAATGTAGCTGTGTGTATATATATTTAATTAGCTGTGTAATATGTAGTAATGTAATGTACTGTTTGTATGTATAATGTAATGTAGCTGTGTGTATGTAGTAATGTAATGTAGCTGTGTGTATGTAATAATGTAATGTAATGTAGCTGTGTGTATATAGTAATTAATGTAATGTATATGTGTGTATGTACTAATGTAATGTAGCTGTGTGTATGTAGTAATGTAATGCAATGTAGCTGTGTGTATGTATAATGTAATGTAGCTGTGTGTATGTAGTAATGCATTGCTGTGTGTATGTAGTAATGCAATGTAGCTGTGTGTATGTAGTAATGTAATGTAGCTGTGTGTATGTAGTAATGTAATGTAGCTGTGTGTATGTAGTAATGTAATGTAATGTAGCTGTGTGTATGTAGTAATGTAATGTAGCTGTGTAATATGTAGTAATGTAATGTAATGTAGCTGTGTGTATTTAGTAATGTAATGTAATGTATCTGTGTGTATGTAGTAATGTAATGTAGCTGTGTAATATGTAGTAATGTAATGCAATGTTATTATTTTTTTGTAGCTGTGTGTATGTATAATTAATGTTTTAGCTGTGTGTATTAGTAATGTAATTAACTGTGTGTATGTAATTTGTAATGCAATGTAGCTGTGTATCTAGTAATGTAATGTAATTCTGTGTATATGTATAATGTAATGTAATTTAGCTGTGTGTATGTATATTACTGTTGTATGTATAATGTAATGTATGTACTGTGTGTATGTAGTAATGTAATTATGTATCTGTGTGTATGTGTAATGTAATTGCTGTGTAATATGTAGTAATGTAATGCAATGTAATGTAATATAATTATACCTGTGCTGTGTGTATGTAGTAATGTATGTTGTGCTGTGTGTATGTATAATGTAATTAATGTGTGTATGTATTTGTAATGCAATGTAGCTTGATTGTATGTAATGTAATGTAGTGTGTGATATTAGTAATGTAATTATTCTGTGTGTATGTAGTAATTAATTAGCTGTGTGTATTAGTAATTAATGTAGCTGTGTGTATGTATAATTAATGTAATTAGCTGTGTGTATGTAGTAATATAATGTAGCTGTGTGTATGTAGTAATGTAATGTAATGTAGCTGTGTGTATGTAGTAATGTAATGTAGCTGTGTGTATGTAGTAATGTAATGTAGCTGTGTGTATGTAGTAATGTAATGTAATGTAGATGTGTGTATGTATTAATGTGATGTAATGTAGCTGTGTGTATGTAGTAATATAATGTAGCTGTGTGTATGTAGTAATATAATGTAGCTGTGTGTATGTAGTAATGTAATGTAATGTAGCTGTGTGTATGTAGTAATGTAATTATTAGCTGTGTGTATGTAGTAATGTAATGTAGCTGTGTGTATGTATTTGTAATTAATGTAGCTGTGTGTATGTATAATGTAATGTACTGTGTGTATGTAGCAATGTAATGTAGCTGTGTAATATGTAGTAATGTAATGTATGTCTTGTGTATTATAATTAATGTATGTAGCTGTGTGTATGTAGTAATGTAATGTAATGTAGCTGTGTTATGTAGTAATTTAATGTAGCTGTGTTATGTAGTAATGTAATGTAATTAGCTGTTTGTATGTAGTAATGTAATGTAGCTGTGTGTATGTAGTGATTAATGTACTGTGTGTATGTATATTTTCTGTGTATATTATATTATTACTGTGTGTATGTATAATGTAATGTAGCTGTGTGTATGTATAATGTAAATAGCTGTGTGTATGAATTTAATGTAGCTGTGTTTTTGTAGTAACGTTATGTAATGTAGCTGTGTGTATGTAGTAATGTAATGTAATGTATTGTAATCTGTGTGTATGTAGTAATGTAATGTAGCTGTGTAATATGTAGTAATGTAATGCAATGTAGCTGTGTGTATGTAATAATGTAATGTAGCTGTGTGTATGTACTAATGTAATGTAGCTGTGTGTATGTAGTAATGTAATGTAGCTGTGTGTATGTAGTAATGTAATGTAGCTGTGTGTATTAGTAATTAATTAATGTGCTGTGTGTATGTAGTAATGTAATGTTTCTGTGTGTATGTATAATGTAATGTAGCTGTGTGTATGTTAATTAATTAGCTGTGTGTATGTAGTTATGTAATGTAGCTGTGTGTATGTAGTAATTAATTAGCTGTGTGTATGTAGTAATTAATGTAGCTGTGTGTATGTAGTAATGTAATGTAGCTGTGTGTATGTAGTAATGTAATGTCTTTTTGTTTGTATTGCTGTGTGTATGTAGTAAGTATGTATTAGCTGTGTGTATGTAGTAATGTAATGTAGCTGTGTGTATGTAGTAATGTAATGTAGCTGTGTGTATGTAGTAATGTAATGTAATGTAGCTGTGTGTATGTAGTAATGTAATGTAGCTGTTTGTATTTTGTAATGTAATTTAATGTAGCTGTGTGTATGTAGTAAAGTAATGTAGCTGTGTGTATGTAGTAATGTAATGTAGCTGTGTGTATGTAGTAATGTAATGTAGCTGTGTGTATGTAGTAATGTAATGTAATGTAGCTGTGTGTATGTATAATTATTACTGTTTGTATGTTGTATGTAATTTAATGTAGCTGTGTGTATGTATAAAGTAATGTACTGTGTGTATGTAGTAATTAATTAGCTGTGTGTATGTAGTAATTAATTAGCTGTGTGTATGTAGTAATGTAATGTACTGTGTGTATGTAGTAATGTAATGTAATGTAGCTGTGTGTATGTAGTAATGTAATATAATGTAGCTGTGTGTATGTAGTATTGTAATGTAATGTAGCTGTGTGTATGTATTAATGTGATGTAATGAAGCTGTGTGTATGTAGTAATGTAATGTAGCTGTGTGTATGTAGCAATGTAATGTAGCTGTGTAATATGTAGTAATGTAATGTAATGTAGCTGTGTGTATGTAGTAATGTAATGTAATGTAGCTGTGTGTATGTAGTAATGTAATGTAATGTAGCTGTGTGTATGTAGTAATTTAATGTAGCTGTGTAATATGTAGTAATGTAATGTAATGTAGCTGTTTGTATGTAGTAATGTAATGTAGCTGTGTGTATGTAGTAATGTAATGTAGCTGTGTATATGTAGTAATGTAATGTAGCTGTGTGTATGTAGTAATGTAATGTAGCTGTGTGTATGTAGTAATGTAAAGTAGCTGTGTGTATGAAGTAATGTAATGTAGCTGTGTTTTTGTAGTAACGTAATGTAATGTAGCTGTGTGTATGTAGTAATGTAATGTAATGTATTGTAATCTGTGTGTATGTAGTAATGTAATGTAGCTGTGTAATATGTAGTAATGTAATGCAATGTAGCTGTGTGTATGTAGTAATGTAATGTAGCTGTGTGTATGTACTAATGTAATGTAGCTGTGTGTATGTAGTAATGTAATGTAGCTGTGTGTATGTAGTAATTAATTACTGTGTTTATGTAGTAATGTAATGTATGTAGCTGTGTGTATGTATAATTAATTTGTTGTACTTGTTATGTAGTATGTATGTTTTCTGTTGTTTATGTTTTTGTTATTTATGTAATGTTAGCTGTGTGTATGTAGTAATGTAATGTAGCTGTGTGTATGTACTAATTAATGTACTGTGTTATGTATAATGTAATGTAGCTGTGTGTATGTAGTAATGTAATTAGCTGTGTGTATGTAGTAATGTAATTAATTACTGTGTGTATGTAGTAATTAATGTAATGTAATTAGCTGTGTGTATGTATAATTATGTAGCTGTGTGTATGTATTAATGTAATATAGCTGTGTGTATGTAGTAATGTAATGTAGCTGTGTGTATGTAGTTATGTAATGTAGCTGTATGTATGTAGTAATGTAATGTAGCTGTGTGTATGTATAATGTAATGTAGCTGTGTGTATGTAGTAATTAATTCTGTGTTATTAGTATGTATGTAGCTGTGTGTATGTATAATGTAATTAGTGTGTGTATGTAGTAATGTAATTAATGTAGCTGTGTGTATGTAGTAATGTAATGTAGCTGTGTGTATGTAGTAATGTAATGTAGCTTGTGTATGTATAATTAATTAATGTAGCTGTGTGTATGTATAATGTAATTAGCTGTTTGTATTTTGTAATGTAATTTAATGTAGCTGTGTGTATGTATAATATAATATTGTGTGTATTTATGTAATTGCTGTGTGTATTAGTAATTAATTAGCTGTGTGTATGTAGTAATGTAATGTAATGTACTTGTGTATGTAGTAATGTAATTAGCTGTTTGTATGTTTAATGTAATTTAATGTGCTGTGTGTATGTATAATGTAATGTAGCTGTGTGTATGTATAATGTAATGTAGCTGTGTGTATGTATAATGTAATGTAGCTGTGTGTATGTGTAATGTAATGTAGCTGTGTGTATGTAGTAATGTAATGTAATGTAGTGTGTGATGTGTTGTAATGTACTGTTTGTATGTTTATTAATTTAATGTCTGTGTGTTGTAGTAATGTATGTCTGTGTGTATGTAGTATGTAATGTAGCTGTATGTATGTAGTAATGTAATGTAGCTGTGTGTATGTAGTAATGTAATGTAATTAGCTGTGTGTATGTATAATTATGTACTGTTTGTATGTTTAATTAATTTAATGTAGCTGTGTGTATGTTATTATTACTGTGTGTATGTAGTAATGTAATTAGCTGTGTGTATGTAGTAATTAATGTAGCTGTGTGTATGTAAGTAATGTAATGTAATGTAGCTGTGTTATGTAGTAATGTAATGTAATGTAGCTGTGTGTATGTAGTAATGTAATTAGCTGTGTGTATGTAGTAATTAATTATGTTCTTGTGTATGTAGTAATGTAATGTACTGTTTGTAGTAATGTAATGCAATGTGCTGTGTGTATGTAGTAATTAATGTACTGTGTGTATGTACTAATGTAATTAGCTGTGTGTATGTAGTAATTATGTAGCTGTGTGTATGTAGTAATGTAATGTAGCTGTGTGTATGTAGTAATGTAATGTAATGTAGCTGTGTGTATGTAGTATGTAATGTAATGTAATGTACTGTGTGTATGTAGTAATGTAATGTAGCTGTGTGTATGTATTAATGTATGTGCTGTGTGTATGTATAATGTAATTAGCTGTGTGTATGTAGTTATGTAATTAGCTGTGTGTATTATTATGTACTTGTGTATTATTTATGTAGCTGTGTGTATGTATATTATTAGCTGTGTGTATGTAGTAATGTAATGTAGCTGTGTGTATGTAGTAATGTAATGTAGCTTGTGTATGTAGTAATGTAATGTAATGTAGTGTGTGTATGTATAATGTAATTACTGTGTGTATTGTATGTAATGTAGCTGTGTTATGTGTAATGTTTAATGTAGCTGTGTGTATGTGTTGTATGTGTGTTTTATTTTAATGTTTTAATTGCTGTGTGTATGTATAATGTAATGTCTGTGTGTATGTAGTAATGTAATGTACTGTGTGTATGTAGTATGTATGTCTGTGTGTATGTAGTAATGTATGTAATGTAGCTGTGTGTATGTAGTAATGTTGTACTGTTTGTATTTTGTAATGTAATTTAATTAGCTGTGTGTATTTATGTAATGTAGCTGTGTGTATGTAGTAATTAATGTCTGTGTGTATGTAGTAATTAATTACTGTGTGTATGTAGTAATTAATGAATGTAGCTGTGTGTATGTATAATGTAATGTAGCTTGTGTATGTTGTAATGTAATTTATTGCTGTGTGTATGTATAATGTAATGTAGCTGTGTGTATGTATAATGTAATTAGCTGTGTGTATTAGTAATGTAATGTACTGTGTGTATGTATAATTAATTAATTGCTGTGTGTATGTAGTAATGTAATATAATGTACTGTGTTATGTTAATGTAATGTAATGTAGCTGTGTGTATGTATATTATTAGCTGTGTGTATTAGTAATGTAATTAGCTGTGTGTATGTAGTAATGTAATGTAGCTGTGTGTATATCGTATTTGTAATGTAGCTGTGTGTATGTAGTAATATAATGTAGCTGTGTGTATGTAGTAATGTAATGAATGTACTGTGTTATTAGTAATTATGTACTGTGTGTATGAATAATTAATGTAGCTGTGTGTATATAGTAATTAATGTAGCTGTGTGTATGTAGTAATGTAATGTAATGTAGCTGTGTTATGTAGTAATTAATGTAGCTGTGTTTTATATGTATGTGCTGTGTGTATTGGCAATGTAATGTAGCTGTGTGTATGTAGTAATGTAATGTAGCTGTGTGTATGTAGTAATGTAATGTATGTCTGTGTAATATGTAGTAATGTAATATAATGTAGCTGTGTGTATGTAGTAATGTAATGTACTGTGTGTATGTAGTAATGTAATGTAATGTCTGTGTGTATGTATAATGTATGTAATGTAGCTGTGTGTATGTAGTAATGTAATGTAATGTGCTGTTGTATGTAGTAATGTAAATAGCTGTGTGTATTAGTAATGTAATGTAGCTGTGTGTATTAGTAATTAATGTAGCTGTGTGTATTAGTAATTAATTAATGTAGCTGTGTGTATGTAGTAATTAATTAGCTGTTGTATGTATAATTAATGTATGTGTGTATGTACTATGTAATGTAATGTAGCTGTGTTATGTATTAATGTAATGTAGCTGTGTGTATGTAGTAATGTAATTAATGTACTTTGTGTATGTATAATTTAATGTAGCTGTATGTATGTGTATTAATGTAATGTAGCTGTGTGTATGTATATGTAATGTAGTGTGTAATATGTAGTAATATATAATGTAGCTTTGTGTATGTATAATGTAATGTAGCTGTGTGTATGTAGTAATGTAATGTACTGTGTAATATGTATAATTAATGTAATGTAGCTGTGTGTATGTATAATGTAATGTCTGTGTGTATGTAGTAATGTAATTAGCTGTGTGTATGTATAATTTTCTGTGTGTATGTAGAATGTAATGTAGCTGTGTGTATTAGTAATGTAATGTAGCTGTGTGTATGTAGTAATATAATGTAGCTGTGTAATATTAGTAATGTGTAATGTAGCTTTGTGTATTATATTTTACTGTGTGTATTATAATTAATGTACTGTGTGTATTTATGTAATGTAATTTAGTGTGTGTATGTATAATGTAATTACTTTTTAATGTAATGTCTTTATTATATGTATTCTTTTGTTTTATTACTGTGTGTATGTATTAATGTAATGTACTGTGTGTTGTGTAATGTAATGTAGCTGTGTGTATTAGTAATTATTTTGCTGTGTGTATGTTATTATGTATGTGTTATGAATAATGTAATGTCTGTGTGTATATATAATGTAATTATCTGTGTGTATGTATAATGTAATGTAATGTAGCTTTGTATTTATGTAATTGTATGTGTATTAGTAATGTAATGTAGCTGTGTGTATTATAATTATTAGCTGTGTGTATGTAGTATGTAATTAGTGTGTGTATTTTGTAATGTAGTGTGTGTATTATAATTAATGTAGCTGTGTGTATGTATATGTAATGTAGCTGTGTGTATGTATATGTAATGTAGCTGTGTGTATGTATTAATGTATTGTGTTGTATGTATAATGTAATTATCTGTGTGTATGTATAATGTAATGTAGCTGTGTGTATGTATATGTAATTAATGTAGCTGTGTGTATTAGTAATTAATTAGCTGTGTGTATGTATAATGTAATGTAGCTGTGTGTATGTAGTAATGTAATGTAATGTACTTGTGTATGTAGTAATGTAATGTCTGTGTGTATGTAGTATGTAATGTAATGTAGTGTTTGTATGTATAATTATGTAGCTGTGTGTATGTAGTAATGTAATTCTGTGTGTATGTATAATGTATGTGCTGTGTGTATGTATAATTAATGTAATTGCTGTGTGTATGTAGTATGTAATTAGCTGTTTGTATGTATTGTAATGTAATTACTTGTGTATGTATAATTAATTACTGTTGTATGTATAATTAATGTAAGCTGTGTGTATGTAGTAATGTAATTAGCTGTGTGTATGTAGTAATTAATGTACTGTGTGTATTATATGTAATGTAATGTAGCTGTGTGTATGTATAATGTAATTTGTTTGTATTTTTAATTAATTTAATGTACTGTGTGTATGTATAATTATTAGCTGTGTGTATGTAGTAATGTTTACTGTGTATATTATAATTATTCTTGTGTATGTATATGTATTAATGTAGCTGTGTTATTTAATTAATGTAGCTTTTGTTTAGTAATGTAATGTACTTGTGTATTAGTAAAGTAATGTAGCTGTGTGTATGTATAATTAATGTAGCTGTGTGTATGTAGTAATGTAATGTAGCTGTGTGTATGTAGTAATGTAATGTAATGTAGCTATGTGTATGTAGTAATGTAATGTGCTGTGTGTATGTAGTAATGTAATTCTGTGTTATGTAGTAATGTAATGTACTTGTGTATGTGTATTAATGTATGTGTGTATGTCGTAATGTAATGTACTGTGTGTATTATATGTAATGTCTGTGTATGTATAATTAATGTAATTAGCTGTGTATATTTAATTATTACTTGTTTGTAGTAATGTAATGTAGCTGTGTGTATGTAGTAATGTAATGTAGCTGTGTGTATGTATAATGTAATGTAATGTAGCTGTTTATGTAGTAATGTAATGTAGCTGTGTGTATGTAGTAATGTAATGTGCTGTGTGTATGTAGTAATGTAATGTACTGTGTATATGTAGTAATATAATGTTGTGTGTATGTAGTAATGTATGTATGTCTGTTTATGTAGTATGTAATATATTAGCTGTGTGTATGTAGTAATTAATTAGTGTGTGTATGTATGTAATGTATGTAGCTGTGTGTATGTAGTAATGTAATGTAATGTAGCTGTGTATTAGTAATTAATGTAATGTACTTATTATGTATAATGTAATGTAATGTACTTTGTTTATATTATTCTGTGTGTATTAATTTTATTTTTATATTTTTTTGTTTTATATTATGTAGCTGTGTGTATGTAGTAATGTAATTAGCTGTGTTATGTAAGTAATTAATTGCTGTTGTATGTAGTAATGTAATGTAGCTGTGTTTATTATATTAATTTTAGCTTTGTGTATGTATGTAATGTAGCTGTGTTATGTCGTAATGTATGTACTGTTGTATTAATATGTAATGTAGCTGTGTAATATTATAATAGTAATGTAGCTTTATGTATGTAGTAATGTAATGTAGCTGTGTAATATGTAGTAATGTAATGTAATGTAGCTGTGTGTATGTATAATGTAATGTAGCTGTGTGTATTATAATGTAATGTTGTGTGTATGTATAATGTAATTACTGTGTGTATGTAGTTTAATTACTGTGTGTATGTATTGTAATTAGTGTGTGTATGTAAGTATTAATGTGCTGTGTAATATTAGTAATGTAATGTAATGTAGCTTTTGTATGTGTAATGTATGTTGCTTGTGTATGTAGTAATGTAATTACTTTTTATGTAATGTATGTAGTGTGTGTATGTAGTAATGTAATGTACTTATTTATTATGTAGTAATTAATTACTGTGTTTGTACTAATGTAATGTATGCTGGTATGTATATGTATGTAGCTGTTGTATTACTAATGTAATGTACTGTGTGTATGTATAATGTAATGTACTGTGTGTATGTATAATGTTTACTTTGTATTATATTATTTTGTGTGTGTATGTATTTATTTTTTTTTATTGATTTTATGTTATATAATTGCTGTGTGTATGTATAATGTAATGTAGCTGTGTTTGTATATGTAATGTAGCTGTGTGTATGTAGTATTAATGTAGCTGTGTGTATGAATATGTAATGTAGCTGTGTGTATGTAGTAATGTAATGTATTACTGTGTGTATGTATAATGTAATTGCTGTGTTATGTGTATGTATGTAATTACTGTGTTATGTAGTAATGTAATTACTGTGTGTATTTAATTAATGTAGCTGTGTGTATGTATAATGTAATGTAGCTATGTTATGTAGTAATGTAATTAATGTAGCTTTTTTTATGTATAATGTAATGTAGCTGTATGTATGTATAATGTAATTACTGTTAATATGTAATTTTTTCTGTGTATTGTATTAATTAATGTACTTGTGTATGTATAATGTAATTAGCTTGTGTATGTAGTAATTATTAATGTAGTGTGTGTATGTATTAATTTTATGTATGTAGCTGTGTTATGTAGTAATGTAATGTAGCTGTGTGTATGTAGTAATTATTAGCTGTGTGTATGTAGTAATGTAATTAGCTGTGTATATGTAGTAATATAATGTAGCTGTGTAATATGTAGTAATGTAATGTAATGTAGCTTTGTGTATTATAATTAATTTCTGTGTTATGTTATGTAATGTAGCTTTGTGTATGTTTAATGTATTATATGTGTTGTTAATGTAATGTAATGTTCTTTATTGTTATTATATTAATTAGCTTGTTATGTATAATGTAATGCAATGTAGCTGTGTGTATTAGTAATGTAATGTAGCTGTGTGTATGTACTAATGTAATGTGCTGTGTGTATGTAGTAATGTAATTCTGTGTGTATGTTTAATTAATGTACTGTGTGTATTATAATGTAATTAATGTAGCTGTGTGTATGTATAATTAATTAATGTATGTGTGTATGTAGTAATGTAATGTAGCTGTGTGTATGTATTAATTATGTCTGTGTGTATTATATGTAATGTACTGTGTGTATGTGTTATTAATGTACTGTGTTATTATAATTATTAGTGTGTGTATGTAGTAATGTAATGTAGCTGTGTGTATGTAGTAATGTAATGTAATGTAGCTGTGTGTATTAGTAATGTAATGTACTGTTTGTATTTTGTAATGTAATTTAATGTAGCTGTATGTATGTATAAATAGTAATGTAGCTGTGTGTATTATAATTAATGTAGCTGTGTGTATGTAGTAATGTAATGTAGCTGTGTGTATGTAGTATGTAATGTATGTATGTGTATTTAATTATTTGTTTGTATGTTTAATTAATTTAATTAGTGTTTTGTAATATTGTGTATGTTTAGTAATGTAATGTAGCTGTGTGTATGTAGTAATGTAATGTAGCTGTGTGTATGTAGTAATGTAATGTAATGTAGCTGTGTGTATGTATAATTAATATAATGTATGTTTGTATGTATATTGTAATTATTGCTGTGTGTATGTAGTAATTAATGTAATGTAGCTGTGTTATGAATAATGTTGTATTGTTATGTTTATTCTTTTGTTGTAGTATGTAATGAGCTGTGTGTATGTAAATGTAATGTAGCTGTTTGTATTATAATTAATGTTGCTGTGTGTATGTAGTAATTAATGTAGCTGTGTGTATGTTATTCATGTAATGTAGCTGTGTGTATGTACTAATTAAATAGCTTGTGTATGTGGCAATGTAATGTAGCTGTGTGTATTAGTAATGTAATGTAGCTATGTTATGTAGTTGTAATGTAATGTAATTAATTACTGTGTGTATGTATAATTAATGTAGCTGTGTGTATGTTTAATTAATGTACTGTGTGTATGTAGTAATGTATTACTTTTATGTAGTTATGTAATGTACTGTGTGTATGTATAATGTAATTACTGTGTGTATGTAATAATGTAATGTAGCTTGTGTATGTCGTATGTAATGTACTGTTGTATGTATATGTAATGTGTGTGTGTTGTAGTGATTATGTGCTGTGTAATATGTAGTAATTAATTAATCTAGCTTTTTATGTAGTAATGTATGTAGCTGTGTGTATGTATAATGTAATGTAGCTGTGTGTATATATAATGTAATGTAGCTGTGTGTATTAGTAATCTAATGTAATGTATGTGTGTATGTATATGTTGTAGCTGTTTTATTTTGTAATGTAATTTAATTATTGTGTATGTATTTATTAGCTGTGTGTATGTAGTAATGTAATGTAGCTGTGTGTATGTAGTAATGTAATGTATGTGTGTATTATAATTAATTAATTGCTGTGTGTTGTAGTAATTAATTAGCTGTTTGTATGTTGTAATGTAATTTAATGTAGCTGAGTGTATTATAAATATGTAGCTGTGTGTATGTATAATGTAATGTGCTGTGTGTATGTAGTAATGTAATGTATCTGTTTATAATTAATGTAATGTAGCTGTGTGTATGTATAATGTAATATAATGTAGCTGTGTGTATGTATATTGTAATGTAATGTAGCTGTGTGTATGTAGTAATGTAATTAATGTAGCTGTGTGTTGAAGTAATGTAATTCTATTGTATGTAGTAATGTAATGTAATGTTTGTATGTAGTAATGTAATGACTGTGTGTATGTAGTAATGTAATTATGTTTGTTTGTAATGTAATTTGCTGTCTGTATGTATAATGTATTACTGTTGTATAGTAATGTATTAATGTAGCTGTGTGTATGTAGTAATGTAAATAGCTGTGTTGTATGTAATTAATGTAGCTGTGTGTATGTAGTAATGTAATTCTGTGTGTATGTATATTTTAATGTAGCTGTTTTGTATATGTAATATTTAGCTGTGTGTATGTATAATTAATTAGCTGTGTGTATTAGTAATGTAATTAATGTATTTATTATAATGTAATTATTTGTTTTGTTTTTTTTCTTTTTATTTATTAATGTAGCTGTGTGTATGTATTAATGTAATGTAGCTGTGTTATTAGTAATGTAATGTAATGTAGCTGTGTGTATGTATAATGTAATGTACTGTGTGTATTATTAATGTAATGTAGCTGTTTATGTATAATGTAATTAGCTGTGTGTATGTATAATGTATGTCTTGTGTATGTATAATTAATTAATGTGCTGTGTGTATTATATTATTATGTATGTATGTTAATGTTATGTAGTATGTTATTCTAATGTAATGTAATTACTGTGTGTATGTATATTATGTACTGTGTGTATGTATTTATTAATGTGGCTGTGTGTTTATAATGTAATGTAGTGTTTTATGTTTAATGTAATTTAATGTAGCTGTGTGTATGTATAAAGTAATGTAGCTGTGTGTATGTAGTAATGTAATGTAGCTGTGTGTATGTAGTAATGTAATTAGTGTGTGTATGTATAATGTAATTATGTAGCTGTGTGTATTATAATGTAATATAATGTAGCTGTGTGTATGTAGTATTTTTTTAGCTGTGTGTATGTATTAATGTTTGTGTTATTATATGTATTATGTGTGTGTTATGTAGTTAATGTAATGTCTGTGTGTATGTAGTATTAATGTAATGTACTGTGTGTATGTTTTTTCTTTTATGTATAATGTAATTAATGTACTGTGTGTTGTAGTAATTTAATTCTGTTTTGTAGTAATTAATGTATGTGTGTATGTAGTAATGTAATGTAGCTGTGTATATGTGTATTAATGTAGCTGTGTGTATGTAGTAATGTAATTAGCTGTGTGTATTATTTATTACTGTGTGTATGTATAATTAATGTATGTGTTTGTAGTATGTAATGTAATTCTGTGTGTTTATAATTAATTAGCTGTGTTTTATGTAGTAATGTAATTAATGTAGCTGTGTGTATGTGTATTATTATTTTGTGTATGTGTAATGTAATGTAGCTGTTGTTGTACTTATTTGTGTGTTGTAGTAATGTAATTTGTTATGTTAATTAATGTAGCTGTTTTATGTATAATTATGTTGTGCTGTGTGTATGTATATTTAATGTAGCTTGTGTTTTATTATTGCTGTGTGTATGTAGTAATGTAATGCTAGTGTGTGTATGTAGTAATTAAAGTAGCTATGTGTATGTGTTGTAATTAGTGTGTTTATTTTTAATTAGCTGTGTGTATGTAGTAATGTAATTTTATTCTGTGTGTATGTAGTAATTAATGTAGCTGTGTGTATGTATATTATTGTGTGTGTTGTATATTAATTAATTGCTTTTATTATGTTTTTCTTGTGTATGTGTATTGTATGTAATTGCTGTGTATGTATTAATGTATGTAATGTAGCTTTGTATGTTATTATGTACTGTGTGTATTAGCAATTAATGTACTGTGTATATTAGTAATGTAATTAATGTAGCTGTGTGTATGTATAATGTAATCTAATGTACTGTGTTATGTGTATGTAATGTAATGTAGCTGTGTGTATGTATAATTTAATGTAGCTGTTAATATGTAGTAATGTAATTAATTACTTTTTATTATAATGTAATGTAGCTGTGTGTATGTAATAATAATAATAATATCCATTTAGCAAACTGGTTTATTTACAGTCATGTCATACATTTTTCTGTTTGTTCCTCTGTTGTCGTCTCTACTCTGCTGTAGTGATTAATTACTGTGTTATTATAATGTAATTACTGTGTATATTAGTAATGTAATGTAGCTGTGTGTATTGTATGTAATTATGTGTGTTTAGTAATTAATGTGTGTGTATGTATATTATGTTGTTTTTTTATATTAATGTATTAGTGTGTGTATTATAATTATGTTGTATTGTAATCTTGTGTATATATGTAATTAGTGTGTTATATATGTTTTCTTTGTTTTAATGTAATGTACTGTGTTATGTACTAATGTAATGTGTTTTATGTAGTTGTATGTAGTGTGTTATTTAATTTGTTGTGTGTTGTATATTAATTAATGTAGCTGTGTTATGTAGTAATGTTTATTAATGTATTTTATTAGTAATGTAATTATGTGTGTATGTTTAATTTTAGCTGTGTGTATGTTATGTTTTGTGTTATTATAATGTTTTTTAATTAATTACTTTTATGAAGTAATTAATTAGTGTGTGTATTAGTAATTAATGTAGCTGTTTGTATGTATATGTAATTAGCTGTTGTATTGTAATGTAATGTTTTATGTATTTTTGTGTATGTTATTATGTGTTGTGTATTATATTAATTACTTGTGTATGTATATGTAATTATGTTTTTATAATGTAATGTAATTGCTGTGTGTATTAGTAATGTAATTACTGTTTGTATTTTGTATGTAATTTAATTCTTGTTATGTATAATTAATTTTTTATTAGTAATGTAATCTAGCTGTGTGTATGTACTAATGTAATGTAGCTGTGTGTATTATATGCAATGATGTCTGTGTGTATTATAATGTATGTGCTGTTTTATGTACTAATTAATTTTTGTGTGTGTATGAGTAATGTATGTACTGTTTATTATTTATTCTTTTTATTTATGTAATGTACTTGTTGTTATTATGTAATGTATCTGTGTTATGTATAATTAATTATTGTTATTAGTATGTATGCAATGTTGTGTTATGTAGTAATTAATTAGCTGTGTGTATGTACTAATGTAATGTGCTGTGTGTATGTAGTAATTAATGTAGCTTGTGTATGTAGTAATGTAATTAATGTAGCTGTGTGTTAGTATAATTTTTTATTTATTAATTACTGTGTTATTTAATTAATGTAGCTGTGTTTTTGTTGTTGTTGTATGTATAATTAATGTAGCTTGTGTATGTAGTAATTATTAGCTGTGTTATTAGTATTAATGTAGCTGTGTGTATGTAGTATGTAATTCTGTGTTTAGTGATTAATTTTTTTGTAATGTATTTTGTTATGTATATTATGTAATTTCTGTGTGTATTAGTAATTAATGTAGTGTTTTATGTTATTATGTTGTGTATGTATTAATTAGCTGTGTTATGTATAATGTATGTAATGTTGTGTGTATTATAATTAATTAGCTGTGTGTATGTTAATTAATTGTTTGTTTATATTATTACTGTTGTTTTTTATTAGTGTGTGTATTTAATGTAATTAATTACTGTGTGTATTATAATGTAATTATTTTGTGTATGTAGTATTGTAATGTAATGTAGCTGTGTGTATGTAGTAATGTAATGTAGCTGTGTGTATGTAGTAATGTAATGTAGCTGTGTTATGTAGTAATGTAATGTATTGTTTTTATGTATAATTAATTCTTTTATGTATAATGTAATTAGCTGTGTGTATGTATAATGTAATTAATTTAGCTGTGTGTATGTAGTAATGTAATGTTGTGTTATGTTAATTAATTAATTTGTTTGTTTTATTTTGTTGTTATGGTAATTTTACTGTGTGTATTATAATTATTTTGTTATTATATTATTGCTGTGTGTTTAGTATTAATTTGTGTTATTTAATTAAATTTTAAGTATTTTTGTGTTTATGTATAATTAATTGCTGTGTTATTATATTTGTGTTGTGTTTTTATTTTTTTGTATGTATAATGTAATTAATTGCTGTGTGTATGTATAATTAATGTAGCTGTGTGTATTATAATTAATGTAGCTGTGTGTTGTATAATTTTATCTGTTATTTATGTAATTAGCTTGTTATGTAGTATGTATTATTACTGTTTATGTAGTAATGTAATTTGTACTTTGTATGTAGTAATTATTAGTGTTTATTATATGTAATGTACTTGTATATGTATAATTAATTATTTTTTGTTATTATTTTGTTTTTATTTTCTGTGTATTTTATTCTGTGTGTATTATATTCTGTGTGTATTATATGTTTATGTGTTTGTAGTTTTGTAATTATGTGTGTATTTAATTAATTAGCTGTGTGTATGTAGTAATTGTATGTTTTGTATTATATTTTGCTGTGTGTATGTAGTAATTAATTCTGTGTTATGTATAATGTAATGTAGCTGTGTGTATGTATAATTAATGTAGCTGTGTGTATGTAGTAATGTAATTAGCTGTGTGTTTTAATTAATGTATGTGTGTTGTATATTAATTAGCTGTGTTATGTTTAATGTAATTAGCTGTGTGTATTTAATTATGTAATGTGCTGTGTTGTATATGTAATTAGCTGTTTTGTATTATTCTGTTGTATTTATTATGTAGTTGTTATGTATATGTAATTACTGTGTGTATGTAGTAATTAATGTCTGTGTGTATTATATGTATTACTGTGTGTATGTAGTATGTATGTGCTTGTTGTTTATATTAGCTGTGTTATTATAATGTAATGTAGCTGTGTGTATGTGTAATGTAATGTAATGTACTGTGTGTATTAGTATGTAATTTATTTATTTATTTAATGTATGTAGCTGTGTATGTATTTGTGTTTCTGTGTATGTATATGTAATTAGCTGTTGTTTAGCAATGTAATTAGCTGTGTAATATGTAGTAATGTAATGTAATGTAGTATGTATATGTCTATGTAATGTAATGTAGCTGTGTGTATGTAAGTAATTAATTTGTTGTGTGTATGTAGTAATTTAATGTAGCTATGTAATATGTAGTAATGTAATGTAATGTAGCTGTTTGTATTATATTATTATGTGTTATGTAGTATGTAATGTAGCTGTGTGTATGTAGTAATTATGTAGCTGTGTATATGTAGTAATGTAATGTAGTTGTTATGTTATGTATGTCTGTGTTGATATTATTATCTGTGTTTGATAATGTATCTGTTTTTTTATTATATTATTCTGTGTGTATTATAATTAATTAATTAATCTGTGTGTATGTAGTAATGTAATGTAGCTGTGTAATATTATAATGTAATGAATGTAGCTGTGTGTATGTATAATGTAATGTAGCTGTGTGTATGTACTAATTTGTAGCTGTGTGTATGTAGTAATGTTGTAGCTGTGTGTATGTCTATTATGTAATGTATGTGTTATTATATTAATTATGTTTGTATGTTTAATGTAATTTAATGTAGTGTGTGTATTATTAATTTGCTTGTGTATGTAGTTTATTCTGTTGTATGTTTGTATTGTGTGTTATTTTTTATTTTTTGTGTTTTTAATTAATGTAGCTGTGTACTATGTAGTAATGTAATGTTGTAGCTGTGTGTATGTAGTATGTTTACTTGTGTATGTAATAATGTTGTAGCTGTGTGTATGTAGTAATGTAATTAATGTAGCTGTGTGTAGTAGTTAATGTATGTAGCTGTGTGTATTAGTAATGTATGTGCTGTGTGTATGTGTAATTATGTGCTGTGTGTATGTTATTATGTGTTGTATGTTATTAATTTGTGTTATGTAGTAATTAATGTAGCTGTGTGTATGTGTATTTTATTGTTTTTAATGTAATGTGTATGTAGTAATGTAATTGTGTTATTATAATTAATGTGCTGTGTGTATGTGTAATTAATCTTTTTAATGTAATTTTTTGTTATTATTATGTTTGTTTATTTAATTGCTGTGTGTATGTAGTAATTAATTGCTGTGTGTATGTAGTCTTAATGTACTGTGTGTATGTAGTAATGTTTGGCTGTGTGTATGTATAATGTAATGTAATGTAGCTGTTTATGTAGTAATTAATTAATGTAGCTGTGTGTATGTAGTAATGTAATGTAATGTAGCTGTGTGTATGTATTAATGTATGTAATGACTGTTTATTTCTGTAATTCTGTGTGTATGTAGTAATGTAATGTAGCTGTTTACTATGTAGTAATTATGTATAGCTTTTATGTTATGTATGTTTGCTGTGTGTATTTATATTTGTGCTGTGTTATGTTTTTATTTTTAATATGTAGTTGTAATGAATGTAGCTGTGTGTTTATTTTTTTGTAGTTTCTGTGTGTTGTATTTAATTACTGTTATATGTAGTAATCTAATGTAGCTGTGTGTATTAGTAATGTAATGTAGCTGTGTGTATTATATTAAAGTAGCTGTGTGTATGTAGTAATGTAATGTACTGTTTTTATTAGTAATGTAATGTAATGTTGTTTATTTATTAATTATTTTTAATTGTGTGTATGTAGTTTAATGTATGTGTTATGTAGTTGTATGCAATTTTGTGTTAGTAATGTTTACTGTGTGTATGTACTAATTATGTAGCTGTGTGTATGTAGTAATTAATGTGCTGTGTTATGTAGTTTATTAGCTGTGTGTATTAGTAATGTAATGTAATTGCTGTGTGTATTAGTAATGTAATGTAATGTACTGTGTGTATGTAGTAATGTAATGTAGCTGTGTGTATTATTAATGTTTGTGTGTTATGTATATTATGTAGCTGTGTGTATGTAGTTATTAATGTACTGTGTGTATGTATAATTAATGTAGCTGTGTGTATGTAGTAATGTTGTATTTCTTTGTATGTATGTAATGTAATGTAGCTGTTAACATGTAGTATGTTGCTGTGTGTGTGTATGTAGTAATTAATGTAGCTGTGTGTATGTACTAATTAATGTGTGTGTTATGTGTTGTTGTTGTTGTGTGTATGATTAATGTAATTATTGCTGTGTATATGTATATTATTAGCTGTGTGTATGTAGTAATGTAATTAGTGTGTGTATGTAGTAATGTAATGTAGCTGTGTTATGTGTAATTAATTAGCTGTGTGTATTAGTAATGTAATGTAGTGTGTGTATTTAATTAATGTAGCTGTGTGTATGTAGTAATTAATGTAGCTGTGTGTATTATTGTAATTAGCTGTGTGTTGTGTATGTATGTAGCTGTGTGATTTAGTATTAATTATTTTTTGTTTATGTATGTGTTATGTTTATTTTGCTGTGTTATGTATATGTAATGTAGTGTGTATATTATAATGTAATGTATGTGTGTATGTAGTAATGTAATGTTGTGTGTATGTATGTAATATAATTAGCTGTGTGTTTAGTAATTTTTGTACTGTGTGTATGTATAATGTAATTAGCTGTGTGTATGTAGTAATGTAATTAATGTATGTGTGTATGTATTAATGTGATGTAATGTACTGTGTGTATGTATAATTATGTAGCTGTGTTATGTGTAATGTAATGTACTGTGTAATATGTAGTAATTAATGTATGTACTGTGTGTATTAGTAATGTAATGTATGTGCTGTTGTTGTAGTTTATGTAATGTAGCTGTGTGTATGTATAATTTATGTAGCTGTGTTATGTGTTGTAATGTAATGTGTGTTTTATGTAGTAATTAATGTACTTTGTATGTATAATGTAATTAGCTGTGTGTATGTATAATTATTACTGTGTGTATTATAATTAATTACTGTTGTATGTAGTAATGTAATGTAGCTGTGTGTATGTATAATGTAATTTGTTGTATGAATATGTAATGTAGTGTGTATTTTTATTAATGTTTACTGTGTGTATGTAGTAATGTTGTGTGTTTATTTCTGTATGTATGTATAATGTAATGCAATGTTGTGTGTATGTATAATTAATGTACTGTTGTATGTATAATTAATGTAGCTGTTTATGTATAATTAATGTAGCTGTGTGTATTAGTAATGTAATGTAGCTGTGTGTATGTAGTAATGTAATGTAATTGCTGTTGTATGTAGTAATGTATGTATTCGTATGTTTTTTTACTGTGTGTATGTATTATGTTGTCTGTGTGTATGTAGTAATTATGTAGCTGTTGTTGTATTGTAATTAGCTGTGTGTATGTAGTAATGTAATGTAGCTGTGTGTATGTATAATGTAATTAGCTGTGTGTATTAGTAATTAATTATGTACTGTGTGTATGTGTATTAATTAGTGTTTATTTTATGTAATGTAATGTAGCTGTGTGTATGTAGTAATGTATGTAGCTGTGTGTATGTATATATTAGCTGTGTTTATGTTATGTAATGTAGCTATGTGTATGTAGTATGTAATTAATGTAGCTGTGTGTATGTATAATGTAATGTAGCTGTGTGTATGTTGTAATGTAATGTAATGTAGCTGTGTGTATGTATATGTATGTACTGTGTGTATGTATAATGTAATTCTGTGTGTATGTAATGTAATTAATGTAGCTGTGTGTATGTATAATGTAATGTAATGTAGCTGTGTGTATGTATAATGTAATGTAATGTGCTGTGTGTATGTAGTATTTAATTAATGTAGCTGTGTGTATGTATATGTAATTAATTAGCTGTGTGTATGTAGTAATGTAATGTAGCTGTGTGTATTTTAATGTTGTACTGTGTGTATGTAGTAATGTTTACTGTGTGTATGTAGTAATGTAATTACTGTGTGTATGTTTGTAATGTCTGTGTGTATTATAATGTAATTACTGTGTGTATGTAGTAATGTAATGTAATTCTGTTTGTATGTACAATGTTCTGTTTATGTAGTAATGTAATGTAGCTGTGTGTATGTAGTAATGTAATGTAGCTGTGTGTATGTATTGTATGTATTATGTATTAGCTGTGTGTATGTATAATTAATGTAGCTGTGTGTATGTATTATGTAATTACTGTGTGTTGTAGTAATGTAATGTGCTGTGTGTATTGTAATTAATTCTTGTGTATGTAGTAATGTAATTCTGTGTGTTGTTATTATGTAGCTGTGTGTATGTGTATGTAATGTAGCTGTGTGTATGTAGTAATGTAATGTAGCTGTGTGTATGTAGTGATTATGTAGCTGTGTATATGTAGTAATGTAATGTAATGTAGCTTTGTGTATGTAGTAATGTAATGTACCTGTGTGTATGTATAATTAATGTCTGTGTGTATATAGTAATGTAATGTAGCTGTGTGTATGTATAATCTATGTATGTGCTGTGTGTATTAGTAATGTAATTGCTGTTTGTATTTTTATTATTAATGTATGTGTGTTGTATATTTTAGCTGTGTTATTTATGTAATTCTGTGTGTATGTATAATTATGTGCTGTGTGTATGTTAATGTAATGTAATGTAGCTGTGTGTATGTAGTAATGTAATTAGCTGTTTGTATGTTGTAATGTAATTTAATGTAGCTGTGTGTATGTAGTATTAATGTAGCTGTGTGTATGTATTGTAATTATGTACTGTGTGTATTAGTAATGTAATGTACTGTGTGTATGTATAATGTAATTAATTAGCTGTGTGTATTAGTAATGTAATTTGCTGTGTGTATGTGTTTGTAATGTAATGTAGCTGTGTGTATTATAATGTAATATAATGTGTGTATGTAATGTAATTAGCTGTGTGTATGTATAATGTAATGTAGCTGTTTGTATTATAATTAATGAAGCTGTGTATGTATAATGTAATGTACTGTTTGTATTATAATTATGTTGCTGTGTGTATGTAGTAATGTAATTAGCTGTTATGTATAATGTCATTTTAGCTGTGTGTATGTAGTAATGTAATGTAGCTGTGTGTATGTGTAATGTATTAGCTGTGTGTATGTAGTAATGTAATGTAGCTGTTGTATGTAGTAATGTAATGTAATGTACTGTTTATGTAGTAATGTAATATATGTACTGTGTGTATGTAGTAATGTAATGTAGCTGTGTGTAGTAATGTAATGTAATGTAGCTGTGTGTATGTAGTAATGTAATGTAATGTAGCTGTGTGTATGTAGTAATGATTAATGTAGCTGTGTGTTTATTTATGTAATGTAGCTGTGTGTATGTAGTAATGTATTACTGTGTGTATGTATTAATTAATGTAGCTGTGTGTATGTATAATGTAATGTAGCTGTGTTATGTAGTAATGTAATGTAGCTGTGTGTATGTTGTAATTAATGTACTGTGTGTATGTTAATGTAATGTACTGTGTGTATGTAGTAATGTAATGTACTGTGTGTATGTAAATGTAATGTAATGTAGCTGTGTGTATTATATTATTAGCTGTGTGTATGTAGTAATGTAATGTATGTGCTTGTGTATGTAGTAATGTAATGTGCTGTTTGTATGTTGTAATGTATTTTGTGCTGTTGTTGTAGTAATGTAATGTAGCTGTGTGTATGTAGTAATGTAATGTAGCTGTGTGTATGTAGTAATGTAATGTAGCTGTGTGTATGTAGTAATGTAATTAATGTAGCTGTGTTATGTATAATTAATATTAGCTGTGTGTATGTAGTAATGTAATGTACTGTGCTTGTGTATGTATTTGTGATTATGAAGCTGTGTGTATGTATATGTAATGTAGCTTTGTATGTAGCAATGTAATTAGTGTTATATGTAGTAATGTAATGTAATGTAGCTGTGTGTATGTAGTAATGTAATGTAATGTAGCTGTGTGTATGTAGTAATG
Source organism: Coregonus clupeaformis (assembly GCF_020615455.1). Classification (NCBI taxonomy): domain Eukaryota; kingdom Metazoa; phylum Chordata; class Actinopteri; order Salmoniformes; family Salmonidae; genus Coregonus; species Coregonus clupeaformis. Next base: position 294,787 of record NC_059203.1, on the reverse strand, counting down.
TATGTATGTAGCTGTGTGTATGTAGTAATTTAATGTAGCTGTTGTTTTTTTGTAGTAATTACTGTTTGTATGTAGTAATTAATGTAGCTGTGTGTATGTAGTAATGTAATGTAGCTGTGTGTATTATAATTATGTAGCTGTGTATATGTTAATTAATGTTAGCTGTGTGTATGTAGTAATGTAATGTAGCTGTGTGTATTAGTAATGTAAAGTAGCTGTGTGTATGTATAATTAATGTAGCTGTGTGTATTAATGTAATGTAATGTAGCTGTGTGTATGTGCTTGTAATGTTGTTGTGTGTATTAATAATGTATGTAGCTGTGTGTATGTATAATGTAATGTAGCTGTGTGTATGTAGTAATGTAATGTAATGTAGCTGTGTGTATGTAGTAATTAATATTGTAGCTGTGTTATGTAGTATTTGTATGTAGCTGTGTGTATGTATAATGTAATGTAATTAGCTGTGTGTATGTTAATGTATGTACTGTGTTATTAGTATTATTAGTTGTTATTTAATTATTATGTACTGTGTGTTTGTATTAATGTAATGTACTGTGTGTATGTATAATGTAATGTAATGTAGCTGTGTGTATGTAGTAATGTAATGTAGCTGTGTTATGTAGTAATGTAATGTAATGTAGCTGTGTGTATTATAATGTAATGTAGCTGTGTTATTTATATAATGTACTGTGTTATGTTTGTCTGTATGTTGTGTGTATGTTAATGTAATGTTTGTGTTTAGTATGTATTCTGTGTGATGTAGTAATGTAATGTAATGTGCTGTGTGTATGTAGTAATGTAATGTACTGTGTTATGTATAATTAATTAGCTGTGTTATGTAGTAATGTAATGTACTTGTGTATGTATAATGTAATATGTAGCTTGTGTATGTATATGTAATTACTGTGTGTATGTATAATGTAATGTAATGTAGCTGTGTGTATTATAATGTAATTTGTTTGTTATGTTAATTTTCTTTATTATATGTATGTAATTACTGTGTGTATGTGTAATGTATGTAGCTGTGTGTATGTAATGTAATGTAATGTAGCTGTGTGTATGTATAATATAATGTAGCTGTGTGTATGTAGTAATTAATGTATTCTGTGTGTATGTATAATGTAATGTAATTTGCTGTGTGTATGTATATTAATTAGCTGTGTGTATGTATTAATGTAATGTAGCTGTGTGTATGTGTAATGTAATTAGCTGTGTGTATGTATAATTAATTGCTGTGTGTATGTAGTAATGTAATTAGCTGTGTGTATGTAGTAATGTAATGTAGCTGTGTTATGTATAATGTAATGTAGCTGTGTGTATATAGTAATGTAATGTAGCTGTGTGTATGTAGTGATGTAATGTATCTGTGTGTATTATAATGTAATGTAATGTGCTTTTGTATGTATATTATTGCTGTGTGTATGTAGTAATTAATTACTGTGTGTATGTAATTTATTACTGTTTATTATAATTATGTTCTGTTTATGTATAATGTATTACTGTTGTTTTTTTTTTCTGTGTGTATTATATTAATGTAGCTGTGTGTATGTATAATTAATTAGCTGTGTGTATGTAGTAATGTAATGTAGCTGTGTGTATGTATTTTTATGTAGCTGTGTGTATGTAGTAATGTAATTATGTTTGTATGTAGTAATGTAATTTTGTAGCTGTGTGTATTATAAAGTAATGTAGCTGTGTGTATGTAGTAATGTAATTAGCTGTGTGTATGTAGTAATGTAATGTAGCTGTGTTATGTAGTAATTAATGTAATGTATGTTCTGTGTGTATGTTTAATGTAATTAGCTGTATGTATGTATAATGTAATGCAATGTATGTGTGTATGTGTTGTATGTAGCTGTGTGTATGTACTAATTAATGTAGCTGTGTGTATGTATAATTAATGTAGCTGTGTGTATGTAGTAATGTAATGTAATGTACTGTGTGTTAGTAATTAATGTGCTGTGTGTATGTAGTAATGTAATTAGCTGTGTGTATGTAGTAATTAATGTAGCTGTGTGTATGTAGTAATTAATTAGCTGTGTGTATGTATAATTAATTAGCTGTGTGTATGTATAATGTAATGTGCTGTGTGTATGTATAATTATGTGCTGTGTGTATGTAGTAATGTAATGTAGCTGTGTGTATGTAGTAATGTAATGTACTGTGTGTATGTAGTAATGTAATGTAGCTGTGTGTATGTAGTAATGTAATCAATGTAGCTGTGTGTATTATAATTAATTATGTACTGTGTGTATTATTTAATTAATGTAGCTGTGTGTATGTATAATGTAATGTAGCTGTGTGTATGTAGTAATGTAATGTAATGTAGCTGTGTGTATGTATAATTAATGTAGCTGTGTGTATGTATAATGTATGTACTGTGTGTATTATTTATTACTGTGTTTGTTATTAATGTAGCTGTGTGTATGTAGTAATGTAATGTATGTAGCTGTGTGTATGTATAATGTAATGTAGCTGTGTGTATGTAATAATGTAATGTAACTGTGTGTGTGTTTGTAATGTAATGTAGCTATGTATACTGTAGTAATGTAATGTTTTGCTGTGTGTATGTGTAATGTAATGTAATTAGCTGTGTGTATCGTAGTAATTTAATGTAGCTGTGTTATGTAGTAATTAATGTAGCTGTGTGTATGTAGTAATGTAATGTAGCTGTGTGTATGTATAATGAATTACTGTGTGTATGTAGTGATGTAATGTACTGTGTTATGTTTAATGTAATGTAGCTGTGTGTATATAGTAATGTAATGTAATGTATTGTGTGTATGTACTAATGTAATTAGCTGTGTGTATGTAGTAATGTAATGCAATGTAGCTGTGTGTATGTAGTAATTAATGTAGCTGTGTGTATGTAGTAATGCAATTAGCTGTGTGTATGTAGTAATGTAATGTAGCTGTGTGTATGTAGTAATGTAATGTACTGTGTGTATGTAGTAATGTAATGTAATGTAGCTGTGTGTATGTAGTAATTAATTATGTTGTGTTGTAATGTAATGTCTTGTTATTTAGTAATGTAATTATGTATCTGTGTGTTGTAGTAATGTAATGTAGCTGTGTTATGTGTAATTAATGCAATGTACTTGTATGTATTAATTATTAATGTAGCTGTGTGTATGTAGTAATGTAATATAACTGTGTGTATGTTTGTAATGCAATGTAGCTATGTATTGTTTATGTAATGTAGCTGTGTATATGTAGTAATGTAATGTAATGTAGCTGTGTGTATGTATAATGTAATGTAGCTGTGTGTATGTAGTAATGTAATTACTTGTGTATGTAGTAATGTAATGTAATGTAGCTGTGTTATGTAGTAATATAATGTAGCTGTGTGTATGTAGTAATGTAATGTAATGTCTGTGTGTATGTAGTAATGTAATGTACTGTGTGTATGTAGTAATGTAATGTAGCTGTGTGTATGTTAATGTAATGTAGCTGTGTGTATGTATAATATAATGTAGCTGTGTGTATGTAGTAATATAATGTAGCTGTGTGTATGTAGTAATGTATGTAATGTAGCTGTGTGTATGTAGTATGTTTAATGTAGCTGTGTGTATGTAGTAATGTAATGTAGCTGTGTGTATGTAGCAATGTAATGTACTGTGTGTATGTATAATGTAATGTAATGTAGCTGTGTGTATGTATATGTAATGTAATGTAGCTGTGTTATGTAGTAATGTAATGTATGTGCTGTGTGTATGTAGTATGTAATGTAGCTGTGTGTATGTATGTATGTAATTACTGTTTGTATGTAGTAATGTAATGTAGCTGTGTGTATGTAGTAATGTAATGTAGCTGTGTGTATGTATAATTAATGTAGCTGTGTGTATTAGTAATGTAATTAGCTGTGTATATGTAGTAATGTAATGTAGCTGTGTGTATGTATAATGTAATGTAGCTGTGTGTATGTATAATGTAATGTAGCTGTGTTTTGTAGTTAATGTAATGTACTGTGTGTTGTATAATGTAATGTTTGTGTGTTGTAGTAATATAATTAGCTGTGTGTATGTAGTAATTAATATTAGCTGTGTGTATGTAGTAATGTAATTACTGTGTATAGTAATGTAATGTACTGTGTGTATGTATAATTAATTAGCTGTGTGTATGTAGTAATGTAATGTAGCTGTGTGTATGTAGTAATGTAATGTAATGTAGCTGTGTGTATGTATAATGTAATTAATGTACTTGTGTATGTAGTAATGTAATGTAGCTGTGTGTATTATAATTAATTAGCTGTGTGTATGTATAATGTAATGTAGCTGTGTGTATGAAGTAATGTAATGTAGCTGTGTGTATGTAGTAATGTAATGTAGCTGTGTTATGTAGTAATGTAATGTACTGTGTGTATGTAGTAATGTAATGTAGCTGTGTTTGTAGTAATGTAATGTAATTACTTTGTGTATTAATAATTAATTACTGTTTATGTAGTAATGTAATGTACTTTGTATGTATAATGTAATTAGCTGTGTGTATGTAGTAATGTAATGTAATGTAGCTGTGTGTATGTATAATGTAATTCTGTGTTATGTTGTTTATTTTGTCTGTGTGTATGTAGTAATTAATTAGCTTTGTGTATGTAGTAATGTAATGTACTGTGTGTATGTAGTAATGTAATGTACTGTGTGTATGTAGTAATGTAATGTACTGTGTGTATGTATTTATGTATGTAGCTGTTTGTATGTAGTAATGTAATGTAATGTGCTGTGTGTATGTAGTATTAATGTACTGTTGTATGTATAATGTAATTAGCTGTGTTATGTAGTAATGTAATTAGCTGTGTGTATGTATAATGTAATGTAATGTAGCTGTGTGTATTAGTATGTAATGTTGTAGTGTGTGTATGTATTGTATTTTCTGTGTTTTATATGTAATGTCTGTTGTATTTTAATTACTGTGTGTTGTATAATTAATGTAGCTGTGTGTATGTAGTAATGTAATGTACTGTGTGTATGTAGTAATGTAATGTAGCTGTGTGTATGTATAATGTAATGTAGCTGTGTGTATGTAATGTATGTAATTTTTATGTTATGTAATTTATGTGTGTATTAGTAATGTATGTATTCTGTGTTATATATATTATGTACTGTGTGTATGTAGTAATGTAATGTAATGTAGCTGTGTGTATGTAGTAATGTAATGTAGCTGTGTGTATGTATAATTAATGTAGCTGTGTGTATGTATAATGTAATGTAGCTGTGTGTATGTAGTAATGTAATGTAATTAGCTGTGTATGTATATGTATGTAATGTACTGTGTGTATGTAAGTAATGTAATGTAGCTTGTGTATGTATAATGTAATGTAGCTGTGTGTATGTGTAATGTAATGTACTGTTGTATTAGTATATAATGTCTGTGTGTATGTAGTAATGTAATGTAATGTAGCTGTGTGTATGTAGTAATGTAATGTAATGTCTGTGTGTATTTATGTAATGTACTGTGTGTATGTAGTAATTATGTTGTAGCTGTGTGTATGTAGTTGTAATGTACTGTGTGTATGTAGTAATGTAATGTACTGTGTGTATGTAGTAATGTAATTACTGTGTGTATGTAGTAATTAATGTACTGTGTGTATGTAGTAATGTAATGTAATGTAGCTGTGTGTATGTAGTAATGTAATGTAGCTGTGTGTATGTAGTAATGTAATTTTACTGTGTGTATGTATTTAATTATGTACTGTGTGTATGTATAATGTAATGTACTGTGTGTATGTAGTAATGTAATTGCTGTGTGTATGTTAATTAATTAATGTAGCTGTGTGTATGTATATGTAATGTAGCTGTGTGTATTATAATGTAATGTAGCTGTGTATATTGTAATTAATGTAATGTAGCTGTGTGTATGTGTAATGTAATGTATTAGCTGTGTGTATGTAGTAATGTAATGTAGCTGTGTGTATGTAGTAATGTAATGTACTGTGTGTATGTAGTAATGTAATGTTGTCTGTGTGTATGTATAATGTAATGTAGCTGTGTGTATGTAGTAATTAATTAGCTGTGTGTATGTATAATGTAATGTACTGTGTGTATGTATAATGTAATGTAGCTGTGTGTATGTAGTATTAATTAATGTAGCTGTGTGTATGTAGTAATTAATTACTGTGTTATGTAGTAATGTAATGTAATGTAGCTGTGTGTATGTAAATGTAATTAATTATCTGTGTGTATGTAGTAATGTAATTATGCTGTGTGTATGTAGTAATGTAATGTATCTGTGTGTATGTAGTAATTAATGTAGCTGTGTGTATGTAGTAATTAATGTAGCTGTGTGTATGTAGTAATTAATTAGCTGTGTGTATTAGTAATATAATGTAGCTGTGTGTATGTATAATTAATGTACTGTGTGTATGTATAATGTAATGTAGCTGTGTGTATGTATTGTTTAATGTAGCTGTGTGTATGTAGTAATGTAATGTAGCTGTGTGTATGTAGTAATGTAATGTAGCTGTGTGTATGTATAATGTAATGTAATGTACTGTGTGTATGTATAATGTAATGTATTGCTGTGTTATGTATATGTAATGTAATGTAGCTGTGTGTATGTATAATTAATTCTGTGTTATGTAGTATGTAATGTTGTTTGTATGTAGTAATGTAATGTAGCTGTGTTATTATAATGTATTACTGTGTGTATGTATAATGTAATTGCTGTGTGTATGTTAATATAATGTACTGTGTGTATGTATATTTTATTGTTATGTAGTAATGTAATTAGCTATGTGTATGTGTAATGTAATGTACTGTGTTATGTTAATGTAATGTAGCTGTGTGTATGTAGTAATGTAATGTAATGTAGCTGTGTGTATGTAGTAATGTAATGTATTGTTATGTTGTAATGTAATGTAATGTAGCTGTGTGTATTATATGTTGTGGTGTGTGTATGTATAATGTAATGTAGCTGTGTGTATGTAGTAATTAATTAAGCTGTGTGTATGTATAATTAATTAGCTGTGTGTATTATAATGTATGTAATGTTGTTATGTTAATGTAACTGTGTTATTATAATTATTCTGTGTTATGTATTTAATTAGCTGTGTGTATGTAGTAATGTAATGTAGCTGTGTGTATATAGTAATGTAATGTAGCTTGTGTTATAATTAATTTGTGTGTATGTAGTATTAATGTAGCTGTGTTATTTAATTAATTACTGTTTATGTAGTAATGTAATGTAATGTAGCTGTGTGTATGTTATGTAATTGCTGTGTATATGTAGTAATGTAATTAGCTGTGTGTATGTAGTATGTAATTAGCTGTGTGTATGTATAATGTAATTAATGTGTGTGTGTATTAGTATTAATGTAGTGTATATATGTAGTAATGTAATTTGTGTGTATTAGTAATGTAATTAGCTGTGTGTATGTAGTAATGTAATTGCTGTGTGTATGTAGTAATGTAATGTAGCTGTGTGTATGTAGTAATGTCATGTATGTCTATGTGTATGTGTAATTATTTGTGTGTATTTATGTAATTATGTAGCTTGTTATGTATATTATGTACTGTGTGTATTAGTAATGTAATTATGTGTGTATTAGTAATGTTTACTATGTTATGTATAATGTTCTGTGTGTATTGTAATGTAATTTATTGTGTATGTAGTAATGTAATGTAATGTAGCTGTGTATGTATAATGTTTACGTTGTGTTTTATGTACTTTTGTATATGTAATTACTGTGTTATTGTAATGTATTTTGTGTATTGTAATGTAATTACTGTGTGTATGTATAATGTAATGTAGCTGTGTGTATGTTGTAATGTAATGTAGCTGTGTGTATGTAGTAATGTATTTGTAGCTGTGTGTATGTAGTAATGTAATGTAATGTAGCTGTGTGTTGTAGTAATGTAATGTACTGTGTGTATGTATATTAATTAATGTAGCTTGTGTATGTATATGTATTAGTGTGTTATGTATAATGTTGTGCTGTGTGTTTATAATGTAATTGCTGTGTATGTATTATAATTAATGTAGTGTGTGTATGTAGTAATGTAATGTTTCTTTTTGTAGTAATTAATTAGCTGTGTTATTATTTTAGCTGTGTGTATATGTAATGTAATTACTTGTTATTATAATTAATGTCTGTACTGTGTGTATGTAGTAATCTAATGTAATCAGCTGTGTGTATTAGTAATGTAATGTGCTGTGTGTATGTAGTAATTATTATGTGTTTTATTTTTGTGTGTATGTAGTAATGTATGTCTGTGTGTATGTATATTATGTCTGTGTGTATGTATAATGTAATTACTGTGTGTATGTATAATGTAATTAGCTGTGTTATGTATAATTAATTATGTCTGTGTGTATGTGTAATTTTCTTGTGTCTGAGTAATGTAATGTCTTGTTATGTTAATAATGTCTTGTTATGTGTAATGTAATATAATTAGCTGTGTTTAGTAATGTAATTAGCTGTGTGTATGTATATGTAATTTAATGTAGCTGTGTGTATGTTAATTAATGTACTTTGTATGTATAATGTAATGTAGCTGTGTGTATGTAGTAATGTAATGTAGCTGTGTGTATGTAGTAATGTAATGTAATGTACTGTGTGTATGTATAATTAATGTAGCTGTGTGTATGTATAATTAATGTTTTGTGTGTATGTATAATGTATGTGCTGTGTGTATTTAATATTGCTGTGTGTATGTAGTAATGTAATGTAGCTGTGTGTATGTAGTATGTAATTTGTGCTGTGTGTATGTAGTAATGTATGTATTCTGTGTGTATGTATAATGTAATTAATTTCTGTGTGTATGTAGTAATGTAATTTAGCTGTGTGTATGTAGTAATTAATTAGCTGTGTGTATGTAGTAATGTAATGTAGCTGTGTTATGTATAATTAATGTACTGTTTATGTATATATTTGTGTTTTAATTAATTATGTTGTATGTTGTAATTATGTGCTGTGTGTATGTAGTAATGTAATGTAATGTAGCTGTGTGTATGTAGTTGTAATTAATGTCTGTGTGTATGTAATAATTAATTACTGTGTTATGTAGTAATGTAATGTTGTGCTGTTATGTTAATTAATGTCTGTGTGTATTAGTTTGTAATTACTGTGTGTATGTAATTTGTAATTATTATTGTTTGTTGTATGTAATGTAGCTGTGTTATTATTTAATGTCTGTGTGTATGTATATTTTGTTTTAATGCTATGTTATGTATAATTAATGTACTGTATTATGTAGTAATTAATTCTGTGTGTATGTATATGTAATGTAGCTGTGTGTATTAGTAATGTAATTAGCTGTGTGTATTTAATGTATGTAATGTTGTGTGTATGTAGTAATTATTAGCTGTGTGTATTATATTAATTCTGTGTGTATGTAGTAATGTAATGTACTGTGTGTATTATAATTAATGTCTGTGTGTATTATAATTTGTTTTGTGTTATGTATAATGTATATAATGTTTGTGTATGTTAATTAATGTAGCTGTGTTATTAGTAATGTAATGTAATGTGCTGTGTGTATGTATAATGTAATGTAATTTGTGTTATGTATAATGTAATGTAATGTAGCTGTGTGTATGTATAATGTAATTACTGTGTGTATTATGTAATGTAATGTCTTGTTATGTTATTTTGTGTGTGTATGTAGTATGTAATTATGTAGTGTTTATTATAATTATGTACTGTGTGTATGTAGTAATTTTAGCTTGTGTATTAGTTTTTTTTTTATGTATATTAATTGCTGTGTATGTTAGTATGTATGTGCTTGTGTATTATAATTAATTACTGTGTGTATGTGTAATGTAATGTATTAGTGTGTGTATGTAGTAATTAATGTTGTGTGTATTATAATGTAATTACTTTTGTTTTTTTTATGTTTTTTTTTTTATTATATGTATTTTTGTGTTATGTTTTGTGCTGTGTTATGTATAATGTAATGTGTGTGTTTTATGTATGTAATGTAGCTGTGTGTATTATAATTTGTACTGTGTTATGTATAATGTAATGTTGTGTGTATTATTGTAATGTTTTTATATGTTTTGTGTGTATTTAATTAATTTGTGTTATGTATAATTATGTAGCTGTGTGTATATATAATGTAATGTAATGTAGCTGTGTGTATGTATATTAATTATGTGTGTATGTAGTATGAATGTTTTGTGTGTATGTATATGTTTTTTTTATTTTTGTTGTATTATAATGTAATGTAATGTGTGTATGTATAATTAATTAGTGTTGTATGTAGTAATGTAATTAATTAGCTGTGTGTATGTATAATTTTTGTTTTTTACTAATTATTCTTGTTTGTGTTTAATTATGTAGCTGTGTGTATTATAATTAATGTAGCTGTGTGTATGTAGTAATTAATGTAGCTGTGTTTGTAGTAATGTAATTAGTGTGTGTATGTAGTGATGTAATATATGTGTTATGTGTAATTAATGTAGCTGTGTGTATGTAATATGTAATTAATTATGTGTATGTAATATGTAATGTAAAACTGTATGTATGTAGTATTTTACTTTGTGTATGTATAATTTTTGTTTATTTATTATTCTGTGTGTCTGTCTAATGTAATTATGTAGCTGTGTGTATGTATAATTAATTAGCTGTGTGTATTATAATTAATTGTTGTTTATTATAATTTTTTATGTTATTATGTAATATAATGTAGCTGTGTGTATTATAATGTAATGTAGCTGTGTTATTATAATATAATTTGTAGCTGTTATTTATATGTATTATAGCTGTATGTATTAGCTAATTATGTACTGTGTTATGTAGTAATGTAATGTAGCTGTGTGTATGTATAATTTTATGTGTTATGTATAATGTAATATAGCTTTTTATTTAAATTTAGCTGTTTATTATAATGTAATTAATGTAATCTGTGTGTATGTAGTAATTAATTACTGGTTATGTTTATGTAATGTAGCTATGTGTATGTAGCATGTATGTAGCTGTGTTATTACTAATTAATGTATTTTATCTTATTAATTATGTTGTATTAATAATTATTTTTTATTTTATAATGTAATTATTTTTTATGTAATTATAGTTGATATAATGTAATGTAGTTGTGTATTATATTATTAATATATTATGTAATTACTTGTGTATATATGTAATTATTATTATTTTTTTTTATTTAATTAATTAATTAACTGTTGTATTATAATTAATGTAGTGTTTATTTAATTAATATTTTTTTTTTATTTTGTTATTTTATTATGTATTACTGTTTATTTAATTAATTAGTGTGTTATTAATGTAATGTAGCTGTGTGTATTATAATGTCAATGTGTGTGTGTATGTAGTAATGTATGTTGTAGTGTGTGTATGTATAATGTAATGTAGCTGTGTGTATGTGTATTTAATATTGTTTTATTATAATTAATGTTTGTTATTTTATATAATGTAGCTGTGTGTATGTAGTAATGTAATGTAATGTAGCTTTGTTATTTTATTTTATTTTATGTTAATTATTACTTTATTTTATGTAATTAATTACTCTTGTATTTTGTTTATGTTTTTATTTTAATTATTTTTTTATTTTACTTTTTTATTTTTGTTTTAATCTAATTGTTGTTATATATTTAATGTATTGTTGTGTATGTATATATAATTGCTGTGTGTATGTATATTATTACTGTTTTATTATTTTTTTTTTTTGTTTTTTTTTATTAATTATTTCTATTTATTTTTTTTATTTATGTATTTTATTAATTTTTTTGTAGTTTTTATTATTTTTATTATATTAATTGTGTTTATGTTAATTAATGTGTGTTTTTTTTTTGTTATTTTATTTTTTTTTTTATTTTTTTTATTTAATTAATTCTGTGTATGTTTTATTAGTATGTGTATGTAGTAATTAATTGTGTTTATGTAGTAATGTAATGTAGCTTGTTTATTTATTATTCTGTTATATTATAATTTCTGTCTTGTTATTTATTATTAGTTGTTTTTAATTATTACTTTTATTAATTTTTTTTTATATTAATTTGTGTTATGTATATTAATTTTTGTGTTATTTATATGTTTAATGTTTGTTATTATAATTAATGTGTGTGTATGTATATGTAATGTAGCTGTTTGTATTTAATTAATTACTGTGTGTATGTAGTAATGTAATTCTGTGTGTATGTAGTAATTAATTACTGTTTATTTAATTAATGTAGCTGTGTGTATGTAGTAATGTAATGTAATGTTTGTGTATTGTAATGTAATGTAGCTGTGTGTATGTATAATGTAATGTAATTAGCTGTGTGTATGTATAATATATGTGTGTGTTTGTAGTAATTAATGTACTCTATTTATTATTGTGTGTGTATGTATTTTATTAGTTTTATGTTAATGTTTTTTTTATTTATTTGCTGTGTGTATGTATATTATTCTGTGTGTATGTAGTAATGTAATTAAGCTGTGTGTATGTAGTAATTAATTATTACTGTGTTATGTATTTTTTTTTATGTAATTATGTTTGTATGTTTAATTAGCTGTTTTATTTATTAATTTACTTGTGTTTATTTATTTTGTGTATTAGTATGTAATGTAGCTGTGTTTGGTAATGTAATGTATCTTGTATTAGTAATGTAATGTGCTGTGTGTATTAGTAATTAATTGCTGTGTTATGTGTAATTAATGTAGTGTTGTTATTATAATATGTAATGTGTGTGTGTATTATGTAATTAATGTAGCTGTTTATTATTAATGTAATGTAGTGTGTTATTATTAATGTAATGTACTGTGTGTATGTAGTAATGTAATTAGCTGTGTTATGTAGTAATGTAATTAGCTTTTATTAGTAATTAATTAATGCTGTGTGTATGTATAATTAATTCTAGCTGTGTGTATTAGTAATGTAATGTGCTTGTGTATGTTAATGTAATGTAGCTGTGTTTATGTATATTAATGTAATGTGGCTGTGTGTATGTATAATGTAATTAATGCTGTGTTATTAATAATGTAAATAGTGTGTTATGTAATAATTAAATTTTTGTGTTATATTTTTTGTGTATGTATATGTATGTAATTAGTTGTGTATTATAATTTAGGTTATGTATAATGTAATTTTTTATATAATTAATGTAATGTTCTTTTGTATCTAGTAATTAATTTATCTGTTTATGTACTAATTATGTATTACTGTTGTATTATATTAATTATTGTTTTAGTGTTTTATTCTGTGTGTATTTAATTATGTGTGTGTATTTGTAATTAATGTTTTTTTTTATTGTAATGTATGTATGTAGCTTATATATTATTTATGCTGTAGCTGTGTGTATGTTAATGTATGTAATGTAGCTGTGTGTATGTTGTTTTTTGTGTATTATATTAATTATGTGTGTATGATAATGTATGTAGCTGTGTGTATGTATAATGTAATTACTGTTTATTTATTATTACTGTTTATGTTAATTTTTTGTGTGTATTTTTATTCTGTGTTTTATAATTATATTATTGTTATTATATTTTATGTTTTTATATTATTCTGTGTGTATTATAATGTAATGTAGCTGTGTGTATGTTTTTTCTGTGTTATGTAGTAATGTAATTAGCTGTGTGTATTATTTATTAATGTCTGTGTGTATGTAGTAATGTAATATAGTGTGTGTATTAATAATGTAAATGTAGTTGTGTTGTTATTATTACTGTGTTTTTATTTTTCTGTGTGTTTTTTTTTTTATTTTTGTGTTATTATAATGAATGTAGCTTTTTTGTAGTAATGTATGTTTACTGTTTATATAATTAAATATAGTTTTATTTTTTTGTAATTACTGTGTGTATGTTATTAATTAATGTTATGTTAATTATTAGTGTGTTATTATAATTTTCTGTTGTTTATAATGTAATGTAATTAGCTATATGTATGTAGTAATGTAATTACTGTGTGTATTTATGTAATTACTGTCTGTGTTATTTAGTAATGTAATGTAGTGTGTGTATGTAGTATGTAATGTAGCTGATGTGTATGTAGTAATTATGTGTGTGTTATGTTAATGTAATTAATTTGTGTGTATTATAATGTATTGTGTTGTATGTTATTTGTTTTATGTATATTTTTTCTTGTGTATGTAGTAATTAATTAGCTGTGTGTATGTAATAATTAATGTAGTTGTGTATGTTAATGTAATTCTGTGTTTATTTTTTGTGTGTATTATATTAATTATGTATGTGTGTATTATAATTAATGTACTGTGTTATTATATGTAATGTATGTACTGTGTGTATTATAATATTACTATGTGTATTTAATTTATTGTTTTATGTTTTATTCTTTATTTTTTATTGTGTTGTTGTATATTAATTTTTGTGTTATTATTTAATTACTTTTATTTATTATTTTTTTATGTGTAATTTTTTATTGTATATATAATTAATTTTGTGTATTGTATGTATGTGCTGTGTGTATTATAATTATTACTGTGTGTATGTTTTATGTATTTGTATTAGTATTATTTTTTTTATGTGCTGTGTGTATGTAGTAATGTAATGTGCTGTGTGTATGTACTAATGTATTAATTAGCTGTTATGTAGTAATTAATTATGTGTAATATGTGTAATGTATGTATTTATTATATTAATTACTGTGTGTATGTAGTAATTAATTACTGTGTGTGTTTTGTATATTGTGTTATGTGTAATGTAATTAGCTGTGTTATTTATTAATTATTTTGTTATGTATATTAATGTAGCTGTTTATGTAGTTTATGTGTTTATTATAATTAATGTTGTTTATTATATTATGTAATGTAGCTGTGTGTATTTAGTAATTAATTAATTGCTGTGTGTATTATAATTAATGTAGCTGTGTTATTATATTAATGTAGCTGTGTGTATTATAATTAATGTAACTGTGTGTATGTTTATTTCTTTTATGTTATTATGTAATGTATGTGTGTATTAGTTGTAATGTGCTGTGTTATGTAGCAATGTATTAATTTTGTTTATTTTCTTTTATGTTATTTTCTTTTGTTTATAATTTAGCTTTTATGTAGTCATTATTTTGTGTATTAGTAATGTAATGTATGTTGTATGTATAATGTAAAATGTAGCTGTGTGTATATAGTAATGTAATGCTGCTGTGTGTATGTAATAATATAATGTAATGTGGCTGTGTGTATATACTAATGTAATGTAATGCTGTGTGTATCATATAATCTAATGTAGCTGTGTGTATGTAGTAATGTAATTATTTATGTTTACTGTGTTTGTATAATGTAATGACGTATTGTTTTGTGCTTGTTGTATATGATGTGTTGTTTTTGTTTATTCTTTTTTTTATTTGTACTTTGTTATTTTTTTTATTTGTTGTGTGTTGTTATTTGTTGTTATTTATTTTTGTGTGTTTTATGTTGTAATGTCTGTGTGTATGTAGTATTAATGTAGCTGTGTGTATTATTGTAATTACTTGTTTGTAGTTTATTTTTTGTTATTTTTTTAGCTGTGTGTATGTATAATGTAATGTATTATTGTATTATAATTAATTATGTGTTATTATATTATTATGTGTTATTAGTAATGTAATTCTGTGTTATGTTTGAATGTAATGTTTTATGAGTATTAATTATTATTGTTATGTTATGTAATGTATTGTTATGTATAATTAATTAGCTGTTGTATTATTATGTATGTCTTTTATTATAATTAATTAGCTGTGTATGTATTATTTTGTTTTTTTGTTGTACTGTTTTTATATGTTTTTGTGTGTATTAGTATGTAATTGCTTGTTATGTATATGTAATTTGTGTTATGTATATTAATTTATCTGTGTTATTAAATAATGTAATTATGTGTGTATTTAATTAATTATGTGTGTATTTAATGTAATTACTGTGTGTATGTATATGTAATGTAATGTACTGTGTGTATGTAGTATTAATGTACTGTGTGTATGTATAATTTGTACTGTTGTATTAGTATGTAATGTCTGTGTGTTTGTATTAATTAGCTGTGTGTATGTATAATGTAATGTACTGTGCTGTGTGTATGTATAATGTAATTTCTTTTTATTATTAGCTGTGTGTATGTAGTAATTATTACTTGTTATTAGTAATTAATTTTGTGTATGTATATGTAATGTAGTTGTGTATGTTAATTAATTAGTGTGTTATGTAGTAATGTAATGTAGCTGTGTGTATGTGTAATTAATGTACTGTGTGTATTATATTAATGTAGCTGTGTGTATGTATAATGTAATGTAGCTTTTATTAGTAATGTAATGTAATTTTTTATGTATATTAATTATTTTATGTGTAATTTGTAGTGTGTGTATGTAGTAATTAATGTAGCTGTGTGTATGTAGTAATTAATGAATGCTGTGTTTGTTAATTTTGTGTGTGTATGTAGTAATGTTTCTTTTATTATAATGTATGTAGCTGTGTTATGTAGTAATTAATGTATGTGTGTATGTAGTAATGTAATGTATGTGTTTTATTTATTTTGTTGTTTTTTTGTGTTTATATTTTAGTGTGTTATGTATATTTTATGTGTGTATTATATTAATTGTGTGTATATTTATTTTAGCTGTGTGTATGTATAATTATTTTTGTTATGTTTAATGTTTGTTATTTATTAATTACTGTGTTATTAGTAATGTAATGTAGCTGTGTGTATGTAGTAATGTAATGTAATGTGCTGTTTATTATATTAATGTGCTTGTGTATGTATGTAATTAATTACTGTGTGTATTAGTAATTATGTAGCTGTGTGTATGTAGTAATGTATGTAGCTGTGTGTATGTAGTAATTAATGTACTGTGTGTATGTAGTAATGTAATGTAGCTGTGTTATTATAATGTAATGTACTGTGTGTATGTAGTTGTTCTTTTTTTCTGTTGTTATATTATTTCTGTGTGTATGTTTTTCTTGTGTTTTTTGTAGCTGTGTTTTAGTTTTGTGTCTGTTGTGTTTTTTGTGTGTATTTTTGTGTTTTTTTTGTAGCTGTGTGTTTATTAATGTATTATGTTTATGTATATGTTTATGTGTTATGTTAATGTAATGTCTGTGTGTATGTAGTAATTAATTAGCTGTGTGTATGTATAATGTAATTAATTACTGTGTGTATGTAGTAATGTAATGTAATTAGCTTGTGTTTAGTATGTAATGTAATGTTGTGTGTATGTAGTAATGTAATGTAATGTACTGTTTTTATAATTATTTATTATATTAATTTGTTGTATGTATATGTAATGTAATGTTCTGTGTGTATTATATTAATGCTTGTGTATGTAGAATGTTGTAATGTAGCTGTGTGTATGTAGTAATGTAATGTAGCTGTGTGTATGTCGTAATGTAATTAATTTGTGTGTATGTATAATTAATGTAGCTGTGTGTATGTAGTAATTAATGTACTGTTTATTAATTACTGTGTGTATGTTTTATCTGTTGTATTATATTAATTGTGTGTGTATGTATATTAATTACTGTGTTATGTATAATGTAATTCTTTTATTTAATGTAATGTAGCTGTGTGTATGTATAATGTAATTATGTCTGTTGTTATTTTTTTTTATGTAGTAATGTATGTATTTGTGTTTATAATTAATTACTTGTGTATTTAATGTAATTACTGTGTGTATGTATAATGTAATGTAGCTGTGTGTATGTGTGATGTAATGTAGCTGTGTGTATTGTAATTAATTTGTATTGTGTATGTTTGTAATGTAATATTGTGTATGTTATTTTATGTTGTTTAGTAATTAATTACTGTTTATTGATGTATTATTGTTATGTAGTTGTAATTCTGTGTGTATGTGTAATGTAATGTACTTTGTATGTAGTAATTAATGTACTGTGTGTATGTTATTTTTGTGTGTATTATTAATTAATTTGTGTGTTTTATTATTTGTGTATATTTATTTGTAGCTGTGTGTATGTATAATGTATGTACTTTTATGTAGTAATGTAATGTAGCTGTGTGTATGTAGTAATGTAATGTAGCTGTGTGTTGTAGTAATGTAATTAATTGCTGTGTTTGTAGTATGTAATGTAGCTGTGTGTATGTAGTAATGTAATTAGTGTTTATGTAATGTAATGTAATGTAGCTGTGTGTATGTATAATGTAATGTAATGTAGCTGTGTGTATGTAGTAATGTAATTAGCTGTGTGTATTATAATGTATGTTGTGTGTATGTATAATGTAATGTACTGTGTGTATGTGTTTATTTTTGTTTATAATGTAATTTATCTGTGTGTATTACTAATTAATGTAATGTAGCTGTGTTATTATAATGTAATTACTGTGTTATTATAATTAATGTTTGTTATGTGTAATTAATTATGTGTGTATGTAGTAATGTAATGTATGTGTGTATGTAGTAATTAATGTAGCTGTGTGTATGTAGTAATGTAATGTAGCTGTGTGTATGTAGTAATTAATGTACTGTGTGTATGTATAATTAATTTGTGTTATGTGTAATGTAATGTACTGTGTGTATGTAGTAATGTAATGTAATGTAGCTGTGTGTATGTAGTAATGTATGTAGTGTGTGTATTGTAATGTAATGTATGTGTTATGTATATGTAATGTAGCTGTGTGTATGTATAATTAATGTAGTGTTATTGTAATTATTCTGTGTGTTTTTTTTTGTGTTTGTGTTTAATTATTTTTTTGTATATGTATTTTTTATTATAATTATGTATGTGTGTATGTATAATGTAATTATGCTGTGTGTATGTAGTAATGTAATGTAGCTGTGTGTATGTGTAATGTAATGTAGTGTGTGTATTATAATTAATTATGTGTTATGTATATTAATGTATGTGTTATTAGTAATTATTAGCTGTGTGTATTGTATTAATTCTTTTATTTATTTTAGCTGTGTATGTAGTAATGTAATGTGTGTTATTATATGTATGTAGCTGTGTGTATGTATAATGTAATTAATTAGCTTGTGTATGTATAATTATTACTGTTTATTTAATGTATTAGCTGTGTGTATTAGTATTATGTGCTGTGTGTATGTATATGTAATGTATCTGTGTTATGTATAATGTAATGTCTGTGTGTATGTAGTAATGTAATTAATGTGTTGTTATGTTAATTAATTAGCTGTGTGTATGTATAATGTAATGTAGCTGTGTGTATTAGTAATGTAATGTAGCTGTGTGTATTTAATTAATTAGCTGTTTATGTATTTAATGTAGCTGTGTGTATGTAGTAATGTAATGTAATTAGTGTGTGTATTATAATTATGTAGCTGTGTGTATGTATAATTATGTGCTGTGTGTATGTATAATGTAATGTAGCTGTGTGTATGTAGTAATGTAATGTTGTGTTATGTAATGTAATTAATTAGCTGTGTGTATTATAATTAATGTAACTGTGTGTATGTAGTAATGTAATTAGTTTGTATTAGTTTTTCTTTTTGTATAATTAATGTATGTGTGTATGTAGTAATTAATGTGTGTGTTATGTATTATTAATGTAGCTGTGTGTATGTATAATGTAATGTATGTGTGTATGTAGTAATGTAATGTTCTTATATTAATTACTTGTGTATTATAATTAATTAGCTGTGTGTATGTAGTAATGTAATTATTGCTGTGTGTATGTTAATTATTAGCTGTGTGTATGTAGTAATGTATTGCTGTGTGTATGTAGTAATTAATGTAGCTTTGTATGTATAATGTAATGTAGCTGTGTGTATGTAGTAATGTAATGTATTAGCTGTGTGTATGTAGTAATGTAATTAGCTGTGTGTATGTAGTAATGTAATGTATTGCTGTGTTATGTATATTAATTACTGTTGTATTATATTTGTTTTGTTATTATAATGTAATTACTGTGTGTATGTTATTATGTAGCTGTGTTTTTTTGTAATGTAGCTGTGTGTTTATAATTATGTATGTAGCTGTGTGTTGTATAATGTAATGTAGCTGTGTGTATTATAATGTAATGCTGCTGTGTGTATGTATAATTAATGTCTTTGTATGTACTAATTAATTAATGTACTGTGTTATGTTGTTAATTAATTAGCTGTGTGTATTAGTAATTATTAGCTGTGTAATATGTACTTTGTGAAGGGAAGACAGGCAGTCAACAGGTACACCATGTATCCATTTAATAGTTTACATACAAAAATAAACCACACAACAATACACTACTGTATTCATGTACAAATACCTAAAGTTCTGTTGTTCTTTTGTGGATACATGATTTACATCTGATAACTAAAACACTGCTATCAAACACACATTATAAACCTTATATTTTTTTTATAATATGTTTTATCCAAAATATCATTTATTTTTTTTACAATATAAATAATATATATTTGTACATCTTACTTATACCATATCCAGTGAGTTGTGAAACCAACATAAAATATAACAAGCAAACATTATTTTACCAATCCTATGTGATGAAGGCACAGAGCCTGAAAACTCAGTGATGTCATAAACAGCAGTGGAACTAACTTGCTAATAGGGGGGGGGTTAATTCACAGGCTGATAGAATATCAAAAACCAAAACTCTTAATTTACAAGTATAAAATAGCGAAAAACATTAATAATTACATTACGACACGAACCTTACAAGGTGCTAGTAAAATAATCTAACCACCTGAGGTATTACACATGAAACAAGAGGTTGGTCCTTCAAACTTCATTTTTCATACATCTTTTATTTTTCTTTCTCAAAGCTTCCTCTCTTGTCTTGAACAGAATCATAATATTAGCTTTGTTATGTGGTAATTAACGTATGGTAGCTGTGTGTATGTAGTAATGTAATGTACTGTGTGTATGTAGTAATTAATGTAGCTGTGTGTATGTAGTAATGTAATTAGCTGTGTGTATGTAGTAATGTAATGTACTGTGTGTATGTAGTAATGTAATGTAGCTGTGTGTATGTATAATGTAATTAGCTGTGTGTATGTAGTAATGTAATGTAATGTAGCTGTGTTATGTAGTAATGTAATTAGTGTTTTATAATGTATTATTACTGTGTGTATTAGTATTAATTAATTAGCTGTGTGTATGTAGTAATGTAATGTATGTCTTGTTATGTTTAATTAATGTACTGTGTGTATGTATAATTAATGTACTGTGTGTATGTAGTAATGTAATGTTAGCTGTGTTATTTATGTAATGTAGCTGTGTGTATTAGTAATGTAATGTACTGTGTTATGTAGTAATGTAATTAATGTAGCTGTGTGTATGTATAATGTAATGTACTGTGTGTATGTATAATTAATTAGCTGTGTGTATTAGTAATGTAATTAGCTGTGTGTATTATAATGTAATGTAGCTGTGTGTATGTATAATGTAATGTAGCTGTGTGTATGTAGTAATGTAATGTAGCTGTGTGTATGTATAATGTAATGTAGCTGTGTGTATGTATAATTAATTAAGTGTGTGTATTAGTAATTAATGTAATGTAGCTGTGTGTATGTAGTAATGTAATGTAGCTGTGTTATGTAGTAATGTAATGTAGCTGTGTGTATTATAATGTAATGTAGCTGTGTGTATTAGTAATGTAATGTAGCTGTGTGTATGTATAATGTAATGTAGCTGTGTGTATGTAGTAATGTAATGTAATGTAGCTGTGTGTATGTATAATGTAATGTAGCTGTGTGTATGTATAATGTAATGTAATGCTGTGTGTATGTATAATTAATGTAGCTGTGTGTATGTAGTAATGTAATGTAGCTGTGTGTATGTATATTAATGTAGCTGTGTGTATGTATAATGTAATTACTGTGTGTATGTATAATGTAATGTAGCTGTGTGTATGTAGTAATGTATTTTAGCTTGTGTATGTAGTAATGTAATGTAGCTGTGTGTATGTATAATTAATTAGCTGTGTGTATGTAGTAATGTAATGTAATTGTGTGATTTAATTATTCTGTTTATTATAATTTTATTTTATGTATATTATTAGCTGTGTGTATGTAGTAATTAATGTACTGTGTGTATGTAGTAATTAATTAATGTACTGTGTGTATGTAGTAATGTAATGTAGCTGTGTGTATGTAGTAATGTAATGTATGTCTGTGTGTATGTATAATGTAATGTACTGTTGTTGTATATTAATGTAGCTGTGTGTATTAGTAATGTTGTGCTGTGTGTATGTATAATGTAATGTAGCTGTGTGTATTATAATGTAATGTAGCTGTGTTATTATAATTAATTACTGTGTGTATTAGTAATGTAATGTAGCTGTGTGTATGTATAATGTAATTCTGTGTGTATGTTATTAATGTAGCTGTGTGTATGTAGTAATTAATTATTTTGTGTATGTAGTAATTAATGTACTGTGTGATATGTAGTAATTAATGTGTGTGTGTATGTAGTAATTAATGTAGCTGTGTGTATGTAGTAATGTAATTAATGCTGTGTGTATGTAGTAATGTAATGTAGCTGTGTGTATGTAGTAATGTAATGTAATTGCTGTGTGTATGTTAATTTTATGTGTATGTATAATGTAATGTAATCTGTGTGTGTATGTAGTAATGTAATGTAATGTAGCTGTGTGTATGTACTAATGTAATTAATTAGCTGTGTGTATGTATAATTAATGTAGCTGTGTGTATGTAGTAATGTAATTACTGTGTAATATTACTTTGTGAAGGGAAGACAGGCAGTACAACAGGTACACCAGTGTATCCATTTAATAGTTTGGACATACAAAAATAAACCACAACAAAGCAATACCGTACTTATTCATGTACAAATAAAACCTGAAGAGTTCTGTTGTTCTTATTGTGGATACATGATTTACATCTGATACTAACACTCTATCAAACAGCACATTAATAAACCTTATAAATTTTTTTTATAATGATGTTTTATACCAAAATAAAATCAATTCCATGATGGTTTTTTTGACAATGATAACAATAATAATATGAATATATGTAACATCTTACTGATATACCATGATACAGAGTGAGTTGTGAAACCAACATGAAAATATGAAAAAACAAGCAAACATTATTTTACCAATCCTAAGTGTGATGAAGGCACAGAGCCTGAAAACTCAGTGATGTCATAAACAGCAGTGGAACTAACTTGCTAGTGGGGGTTAATTCCCAGGCTATAGAATATCAAAAAACAAAACTCTTAAGAATTGTACAAGTATAAAATACGAAAAACATTAATAATTACATTACGGACACGGAGAACCCTTGACAAGGTGCTAGTAAAATAATCTGGACCACCTGAACCGGTATTACAACATGAAACAAGAGGTTGGTCCTTCAAACTTCATTTTTCATACATCTTTTATTTTTTTCTTTCTCAAAGCTTCCTCTCTTGTCTTAACAGAATCATAATAAGTTACTTTGTGTATGTGTAATGTAACTATGGTAGCTGTGTGTATGTATAATGTAATGTAGCTGTGTGTATGTAGTAATGTAATGTACTGTGTGTATGTATAATGTAATGTAGCTGTGTGTATGTAGTAATGTAATTACTGTGTGTATGTATAATTAATTAGCTGTGTGTATTAGTAATTAATTACTGTGTGTATGTATAATTATTAACTGTGTGTATTTAATGTAATGTTTCGTGTTATGTATAATGTAATGTTTACTGTGTGTATGTATAATGTAATGTTGTGCTTGTGTATGTTAATTAATTAATGTAGCTGTGTGTATGTATAATTAATGTAGCTGTGTGTATGTATATTAATTATTTGTGTGTATTATAATTAATGTACTGTGTGTATGTAGTAATTATGTACTGTGTGTATGTATAATTAATTATTACTGTGTGTATGTAGTAATGTATTACTTTGTATGTATATGTAATGTAGCTGTGTGTATGTAGTAATTAATGTAGCTGTGTGTATTAGTAATGTATGTAGCTGTGTGTATGTAGTAATGTATGTAGCTGTGTGTATGTAGTAATGTAATGTAGCTGTGTGTATGTAGTAATGTAATGTACTGTGTGTATGTATAATTAATGTAGCTGTGTTATTATATGTAATGTAATTCTGTGTGTATGTATATTAATTAGCTGTGTATATGTATAATTAATTACTGTGTTATTATAATGTAATTAGCTGTGTGTATGTAGTAATGTAATTTTGCTGTGTGTATGTAGTAATGTAATGTAGCTGTGTGTATGTAGTAATTAATGTAATGTAGCTGTGTGTATGTATAATGTAATTAGCTGTGTGTATGTAGTAATGTAATGTAGCTGTGTGTATGTATAATGTAATGTAGCTGTGTGTATGTAGTAATGTAATGTAGCTGTGTGTATGTAGTAATGTAATGTAGCTGTGTGTATGTATTTAATGTAATGTAGCTGTGTGTATTATAATGTAATTCTGTGTGTATGTATATGTATGTAGCTGTGTTGTTTTTTTATGTAATTAATTACTTGTGTATGTATAATGTAATGTAGCTGTGTGTATGTAGTAATGTAATGTAATGTAGCTGTGTGTATGTATAATTAATGTAGCTGTGTGTATGTATAATGTAATTAGCTTGTGTATGTATAATGTAATGTAGCTGTATGTATGTATAATTAATGTAGCTGTGTGTATGTATAATTAATGTAGCTGTGTGTATGTATAATGTAATTACTGTGTGTATGTAGTAATGTAATGTAGCTGTGTGTATTATAATTAATTAGCTGTGTGTATGTAGTAATGTAATGTAGCTGTGTGTATGTATAATGTAATGTAGCTGTGTGTATGTATAATTAATGTAGCTGTGTGTATGTAATGTAATGTAATTGCTGTGTGTATGTATAATGTAATGTAGCTGTGTGTATGTAGTAATTAATGTACTGTTGTATGTAGTAATGTAATGTACTGTGTGTATGTAGTAATTAATCGCTGTGTGTATGTAGTAATGTAATTAATGTACTGTGTGTATGTACTAATGTAATGTAATTACTGTGTGTATTATAATTAATGTAGCTGTGTGTATGTAGTAATTAATGTAGCTGTGTAATATGTACTTTGTGAAGGGAAGACAGGCAGTACACCGGTACACCAGTGTATCCATTTAATAGTTTGGACCTACAAAAATAAACCACAACAAAGCAATACCGTACTGTATTCATGTACAAATAAAACCTGAAAGAGTTCTGTTGTTCTTATTGTGATACATGATTTACATCTGATAGACTAAAACACTGCTATCAAACAGCACATTAATAAACCTTATGAACAATTTTTTTTTTATAATGATGTTTTATACCAAAATAAAATCAATTGCATGATGGTTTTTTTTTTATTATAACAATAATAATATGAATATATGTAACATCTTGACTGATGATGACCATGATGACAGAGTGAGTTGTGAAACCAACATGAAAATATGAAAAAACAAACGAAACATTATTTTACCAATCCTAAGTGTGATGAAGGCACAGAGCCTGAAAACTCAGTGATGTCATAAACAGCAGTGGAACTAACTTGCTAAGTAGGGGGTTAATTCACAGGCTGATAAATATCAAAAACCAAAACTCTTAAGAATTGTACATATAAAATAGCGAAAAACATTAATAAATTACATTACGGACACGGAGAACCCTTGACAAAGGTGCTAGTAAAATAATCTGGGACCACCTAACCTATTACAACATGAAACAGGAGGTTGGTCCTTCAAACTTCATTTTTTCATACATCTTTTATTTTTCTTTCTCAAAGCTTCCTCTCTTGTCTTGAACAGAATCATAATAAGTTAGCTTTGTGTATGTGGTAATGTAACGTATGGTAGCTGTGTGTATGTATAATGTAATGTAGCTGTGTGTATGTAGTAATGTAATGTAGCTGTGTGTATGTAGTAATTAATGTAGCTGTGTGTATGTAGTAATGTAATGTACTGTGTGTATGTAGTAATGTAATGTACTGTGTGTATGTAGTAATGTAATTAGCTGTGTGTATGTATATTAATTATGCTGTGTGTATGTATAATTAATGTAATTCTTTGTATGTAGTAATGTATGTAATGTAGCTGTGTGTATTATAATGTAATTCTTGTTTTTATTATTTTGTATTGTATAATTAATGTAGCTGTGTGTATTATAATTAATGTAGTGTGTTATTATAATTAATTGCTGTGTGTATGTAATGTAATGTATGTAGCTGTGTGTATTATAATTATTACTGTGTGTATTAGTAATTAATGTAGCTGTGTGTATGTATAATTAATTAGCTGTGTGTATGTAGTAATGTAATGTACTGTGTGTATGTTAATTAATGTAGCTGTGTGTATGTAGTAATTAATGTATTGCTGTGTGTATGTGTAATTAATTAGCTGTTGTATTTTTAATGTAGCTGTGTGTATGTAGTAATGTAATGTAATGTGCTGTGTGTATGTAGTAATGTAATGTACTGTGTGTATGTTTGTATTTTTTATTATAATGTATTAGCTGTGTGTATGTAGTAATTATGTACTTGTGTATGTATAATGTATTATGCTGTGTTATGTAGTAATTAATGTAGCTGTGTGTATGTATATGTAATGTAGCTGTGTGTATTATAATGTAATGTAGCTGTGTGTATGTATAATGTAATGTAGCTGTGTGTATGTGTAATGTAATGTAGCTGTGTGTATGTATAAGTAATGTAATGTAGCTGTGTGTATGTATAATTAATGTACTGTGTGTATGTAGTAATGTATGTAATTGCTGTTGTATGTAGTAATTAATGTATGTGTGTATGTATAATTAATGTAGCTGTGTGTATGTAGTAATGTAATTAATGTACTGTGTTATGTATAATTAATGTAGCTGTGTGTATGTAGTAATTTTAATGTAGCTGTGTGTATTATATTAATGTACTGTGTGTATGTATAATTATGTAGCTGTGTGTATGTATATTAATGTCTTTATATTATAATGTAATGTAGCTGTGTGTATGTAGTAATGTAATGTACTGTGTGTATGTAGTAATGTAATTAATGTATGTTGTATTAGTAATGTTTCTTTTATTAGTAATGTAATGTACTGTGTGTATTATAATGTAATGTCTGTTATATGTATAATTAATTAGCTGTGTGTATTTATTAATTAGCTGTGTTATTATATTAATGTATGTAGCTGTGTGTATGTAGTAATGTAATGTACTTGTGTATGTGTATGTAATTCTGTTTTGTATAATTAATTCTGTGTTATGTTAATGTAATCTCTGTGTGTATGTATAATGTAATGTAATGTAGTGTGTGTATGTACTAATGTAATTAATTACTGTGTGTATGTAGTATTAATGTAGCTGTGTGTATGTAGTAATGTAATGTAGCTGTGTAATATTACTTTGTGAAGGGAAGACAGGCAGTACAACAGGTACACCAGTTATCCATTTAATAGTTTGACATACAAAAATAAACCACAACAACAATACCTACTGTATTCATGTACAAATAAAACCTAAAGGTTCTGTTGTTCTTATTGTGGATACATGATTTACATCTGATAGACTAAAACACTGCTATCAAACATCACATTAATAAACCTTATGAACAATTTTTTTTTATAATGATGTTTTATACCAAAATAAAATCAATTGCATGATGGTTTTTTGACAATATAACAATAATAATATGAATATATGTACATCTTGACTGATATGCCATGATGACAGAGTGAGTTGTGAAACCAACTGAAAATATGAAAAAACCAAGCGAAACATTATTTTACCAATCCTAAGTGTGATGAAGGCACAGAGCCTGAAAACTCAGTGATGTCATAAACAGCAGTGGAACTACTTGCTATGGGGGGGGGTTAATTCACGGCTGATAGAATATCAAAAAACCAAAACTCTTAAGAATTGTACAAGTATAAAATAGCGAAAAACATTAATAAATTACATTCCCGGCACAGAACCCTTGACAAGGTGCTATAAAATAATCTGGGACCACCTGAACCGGTATTACAACTGAAACAAGAGGTTGGTCCTTCAAACTTCATTTTTCCTACATCTTTTATTTTTCTTTCTCAAAGCTTCCTCTCTTGTCTTGAACAGAATCATAATAAGTTAGCTTTGTGTATGTGGTAATGTAACTATGGTAGCTGTGTGTATGTAGTAATGTAATGTAGCTGTGTGTATGTAGTAATGTATGTAGCTGTGTGTATGTAGTAATGTAATGTAGCTGTGTGTATGTAGTAATTAATGTAGCTGTGTGTATGTATAATGTAATGTAGCTGTGTGTATGTATAATGTAATGTAGCTGTGTTATGTAGTAATGTAATGTAATGTACTGTGTGTATGTAGTAATGTAATGTAATGCTTGTGTATGTAGTAATTATGTATTAGTGTGTGTATGTATAATGTAATGTATGTGCTGTGTTATGTATATTAATGTAATGTACTGTGTGTATGTAGTAATGTAATGTAGCTGTGTGTATGTATAATTAATTAATGTAGCTGTGTGTATGTATAATTAATGTAGCTGTGTGTATGTATAATGTAATTAGCTGTGTGTATGTATAATGTAATGTATTAGCTGTGTGTATGTAGTAATGTAATGTAGCTGTGTGTATGTAGTAATGTAATGTAGCTGTGTGTATGTAGTAATGTAATTACTGTGTGTATGTAGTAATGTAATTAGCTGTGTGTATGTAGTAATGTAATGTAGCTGTGTGTATATATAATGTAATGTACTGTGTGTTGTTAATGTAATGTAGCTGTGTGTATGTATATTATGTATGTACTGTGTTATGTATGTAATGTATGTAGCTGTGTGTATGTAGTATGTAATTACTGTGTGTATGTATATTAATTACTGTGTGTATGTAGTAATGTAATGTAGCTGTGTGTATGTATAATGTAATGTAATTGCTGTGTGTATGTATAATGTAATTGTGTGTGTATGTAGTAATGTAATGTATGTAGCTGTGTGTATGTAGTAATGTAATGTAGCTGTGTGTATGTATAATGTAATGTACTGTGTGTATGTAGTAATGTAATGTAGCTGTGTGTATGTAGTAATGTAATGTAATGTAGCTGTGTGTATGTAATAATTAATGTAGCTGTTGTATGTATATGTAATGTTGTAGCTGTGTGTATGTAGTAATGTATGTACTGTGTGTATGTATAATGTAATGTAGCTATGTGTATGTATAATGTAATGTAATGTAGCTGTGTGTATGTAGTATTAATTAGCTGTGTATATGTAGTAATGTAATGTAATGTAGCTATGTGTATGTAGTAATGTAATGTATGTATGTATGTAGTAATGTATGTAGCTGTGTGTATGTAGTGATGTAATGTAGCTGTTAATATGTGTATGTAATGTAGCTGTGTGTATGTATAATTAATGTAGCTGTGTTATGTAGTAATTAATTAATGTAGCTGTGTGTATGTATAATGTAATGTACTGTGTGTATGTAGTAATGTAATGTAGCTGTGTGTATGTATAATTAATGTAGCTGTGTAATATGTAGTAATGTAATGTACTGTGTGTATGTATAATGTAATTAGCTGTGTGTATTATAATGTAATTAATGTAGCTGTGTGTATGTATAATGTAATGTAGCTGTGTGTATGTAGTAATGTATGTGCTGTGTTTGTTATTAATGTAGCTGTGTGTATGTATAATGTAATGCTGCTGTGTGTATGTAGTAATGTAATGTAATGTAGCTGTGTGTATGTACTAATGTAATGTAATGTACTGTGTGTATGTAGTAATGTAATGTAGCTGTGTGTATGTATAATGTAATGTAGCTGTGTAATATGTACTTTGTGAAGGAAGACAGGCAGTACAGCAGGTACACCAGTGTATCCATTTAATAGTTTGACATACAAAAATAAACCACAACAAAGCAATACCGTACTTATTCATGTACAAATAACTGAAGAGTTCTGTTGTTCTTATTGTGATACATGATTTACATCTGATAGACTAAAACACTGCTATCAAACAGCACATTAATAAACCTTATAACAATTTTTTTTTATAATGATGTTTTATCAAAATAAAATCAATTGCATGATTTTTTTACAATGATAACAATAATAATATGAATATATGTACATCTTGACTGATGATGACCATGATACCGAGTGAGTTGTAAACCAACATGAAAATATAAAAACACGAAACATTATTTTAATCCTATTATGCACAGAGCCTGAAAACTCAGTGATGTCATAAACAGAGTGAACTACTTGCTAATAGGGGGAGTTAATTCACAGCTGATAGAATATCAAAAAACCAAAACTCTTAAGAATTGTACAAGTATAAAATAGCGAAAAACATTAATAAATTACATTACGGACCCGGAACCCTTGACAAGGTGCTAGTAAAATAATCTGGGACCACCTGAACCGGTATTACAACATGAAACAAGAGGTTGGTCCTTCAAACTTCATTTTTCATACATCTTTTTTTTTCTTTCTCAAAGCTTCCTCTCTTGTCTTGAACAGAATCATAATAAGTTAGCTTTGTGTATGTGTAATGTAACTATGGTAGCTGTGTGTATGTAGTAATGTAATGTAGCTGTGTGTATGTAGTAATGTAATGTAGCTGTGTGTATGTAGTAATGTAATTAGCTGTGTGTATGTAGTAATGTAATGTAGCTGTGTGTATGTATAATGTAATTAGCTGTGTGTATGTAGTATGTAATGTAGCTGTGTGTATGTAGTAATTAATGTAGCTGTGTGTATGTAGTAATGTAATTAATGTAGCTGTGTGTATGTAGTAATTAATTAATGTAGCTGTGTGTATTATATGTAATGTATGTGCTGTGTGTATGTAGTAATGTATTAGCTGTGTGTATGTAGTAATGTAATGTAATGTAGCTGTGTGTATGTATAATGTAATGTAGCTGTGTTTATGTATAATGTAATGTAGCTGTGTGTATGTATAATGTATGTATGACTGTGTGTATGTATAATGTATGTAGCTGTGTGTATATAGTAATGTAATGTAATGTAGCTGTGTGTATTAGTAATGTAATTAGCTGTGTGTATGTATAATGTAATGTAGCTGTGTGTATGTATAATGTATTACTGTGTGTATGTAGTAATGTAATGTAGCTGTGTGTATGTAGTAATGTAATTAGCTGTGTGTATGTAGTAATGTAATGTAGCTGTGTGTATGTATAATGTAATGTAGCTGTGTGTATGTATAATGTAATGTAGCTGTGTGTATGTAGTAATTAATGTATTAGCTGTGTTATGTATAATGTAATGTAGCTGTGTGTATTATATTAATGTACTGTGTGTATTTAATGTAATGTATCTTGTGTATGTAGTAATGTAATGTACTGTGTGTATGTAGTAATGTAATGTAGTGTGTGTATGTATAATTAATGTATTACTGTGTGTATGTATAATTAATTAGCTGTGTGTATGTAGTAATGTATGTAATGTAGCTGTGTGTATGTATAATTAATGTATGTGTGTATTTTTGTACTGTGTGTATGTAGTAATGTATGTAATGTAGCTGTGTGTATGTAGTAATGTAATGTAGCTGTGTGTATGTAGTAATGTAATGTAATGTGCTGTGTGTATGTTAATGTAATGTAGCTGTGTGTATGTAGTAATGTAATGTAGCTGTGTGTATTAGTAATGTAATGTAATGTAGCTGTGTGTATGTATAATGTAATGTACTGTGTGTATGTAGTAATGTAATGTAATGTAGCTATGTTATTAGTAATTAATTAGCTGTATGTATGTAGTAATGTAATGTAGCTGTGTGTATTAGTGATGTAATGTAGCTGTGTATATTATAATGTAATGTAGCTGTGTGTATGTTATTAATTAGCTGTGTGTATGTATAATGTAATGTATGTACTGTGTGTATTATAATGTAATGTAGCTGTGTGTATGTAGTAATGTAATGTAGCTGTGTGTATGTAGTAATTAATGTAGCTGTGTTATGTAGTAATGTAATGTACTGTGTGTATGTATAATTAATTACTGTGTGTATGTAGTAATTAATGTAATGTGGCTGTGTGTATGTATAATTAATGTACTGTGTGTATTAGTAATGTAATGTAGCTGTTAATATGTAGTAATGTAATTAGCTTTGTATGTAGTAATGTAATGCTGCTGTGTGTATGTAGTAATGTAATGTAATGTAGCTGTGTGTATTACTTTAATGTAATGTAGCTGTGTGTATGTAGTAATGTAATGTAGCTGTGTGTATGTATAATGTAATGTAGCTGTGTAATATTACTTTGTGAGGGGAAACAGGCAGTACAACAGGTACACCAGTGTATCCATTTAATAGTTTGGACATACAAAAATAAACCACAACAAAGCAATACCGTACTGTATTCATGTACAAATAAAACCTAAAGAGTTCTGTTGTTCTTATTGTGATACATGATTTACATCTGATAACTAAAACACTGCTATCAACAGCTTACATTAATAAACCTTATGAAAATTTTTTTTTATAATGATGTTTTATACCAAAATAAAATCAATTGCATGATGGTTTTTTGACAATGATAACAATAATAATATGTTATTAACATCTTGACTGATATACCATATACGTGAGTTGTAAACCAACATGAAAATATGAAACAACCTTTTTTACCATCCTTTTGCCCTGAAAACTCAGTGATGTCATAAACAGCAGTGGAACTACTTGCTAAGTAGGGGGGGGTTAATTCACAGGCTGATAGAATATCAAAAAACAAAACTCTTAAATTTACAAGTATAAAATGGCGAAAAACATTAATAAATTCTTACCCAGCCCTTACAAGGTGCTATAAAATAATCTGGGACCACCTGAACCGGTATTACAACATAACAGAGGTTGGTCCTTCAAACTTCATTTTTTCATACATCTTTTATTTTTCTTTCTCAAAGCTTCCTCTCTTGTCTTGAACAGAATCATAATAAGTTAGCTTTGTGTATGTGGTAATGTAACGTATGGTAGCTGTGTGTATGTAGTAATGTAATGTAGCTGTGTGTATGTAGTAATGTAATGTAGCTGTGTGTATGTAGTAATGTAATGTAGCTGTGTGTATGTAGTAATGTAATGTACTGTGTGTATGTAGTAATGTAATGTAGCTGTGTGTATGTAGTAATGTAATGTAGCTGTGTGTATGTATAATGTAATGTAGCTGTGTGTATGTAGTAATGTAATGTATGCTGTGTGTATGTAGTTGTAATGTAATGTAGCTGTGTGTATTAGTAATGTAATGTAGCTGTGTGTATGTAGTAATGTAATGTAATGTAGCTGTGTGTATGTAGTAATTAATGTAATGTAGCTGTGTATGTATGTAATGTAATTAATGTAGCTGTGTGTATGTAGTAATGTAATGTAGCTGTGTGTATGTAGTAATGTAATGTAGCTGTGTATATGTAGTAATGTAATGTAGCTGTGTGTATGTAGTAATGTAATGTAGCTGTGTGTATGTAGTAATGTAATGTAGCTGTGTGTATGTAGTAATGTAATGTAGCTGTGTGTATGTAGTAATGTAATGTAGCTGTGTGTATGTAGTAATGTAATGTAGCTGTGTTATTGTAGTAATGTAATGTAGCTGTGTGTATGTAGTATGTAATGTAGCTGTGTGTATGTAGTAATGTAATGTAGTGCTGTGTGTATGTAGTAATGTATGTAATGTAGCTGTGTGTATGTAGTAATGTAATGTAGCTGTGTGTATGTAGTAATGTAATGTAGCTGTGTGTATGTAGTAATGTAATGTAGCTGTGTGTATGTGTATGTAATGTAGCTGTGTGTATGTAGTAATGTAATGTAGCTGTGTGTATGTAGTAATGTAATGTATGTAGCTGTGTGTATGTAGTAATGTAATGTATGTAGCTGTGTTATGTAGTAATGTAATGTAATGTAGCTGTGTGTATGTAGTAATGTAATGTAGCTGTGTGTATGTAGTAATGTAATGTAATGTAGCTGTGTGTATGTAGTAATGTAATGTAGCTGTGTGTATGTAGTAATGTAATGTAGCTGTGTGTATGTAGTAATGTAATGTAATGTAGCTGTGTGTATGTAGTAATGTAATGTAGCTGTGTAATATGTAGTAATGTAATGTAGCTGTGTGTATGTAGTAATGTAATGTAGCTGTGTGTATGTAGTAATGTAATGTAGCTGTGTGTATGTAGTAATGTAATGTAGCTGTGTGTATGTAGTAATGTAATGTAGCTGTGTGTATGTAGTAATGTAATGTAGCTGTGTGTATGTAGTAATGTAATGTAATGTAGCTGTGTGTATGTAATGTAATGTAATGTAGCTGTGTGTATGTAGTAATGTAATGTAGCTGTGTGTATGTAGTAATGTAATGTAGCTGTGTGTATGTAGTAATGTAATGTAGCTGTGTGTATGTAGTAATGTAATGTAGCTGTGTGTATGTAGTAATGTAATGTAGCTGTGTGTGTAGTAATGTAATGTAGCTGTGTGTATGTAGTAATGTAATGTAATGTAGCTGTGTGTATGTAGTAATGTAATGTAGCTGTGTGTATGTAGTATGTAATGTAGCTGTGTGTATGTAGTAATGTAATGTAGCTGTGTGTATGTAGTAATGTAATGTAGCTGTGTGTATATAGTAATGTAATGTAGCTGTGTGTATGTAGTAATGTAATGTAATGTAGCTGTGTGTATGTAGTAATGTAATGTAGCTGTGTGTATGTAGTAATGTAATGTAGCTGTGTGTATGTAGTAATGTAATGTAATGTAGCTGTGTGTATGTAGTAATGTAATGTAGCTGTGTGTATGTAGTAATGTAATGTAATGTAGCTGTGTGTATGTAGTAATGTAATGTAGCTGTGTGTATGTAGTAATGTAATGTAGCTGTGTGTATGTAGTAATGTAATGTAGCTGTGTGTATGTAGTAATGTAATGTAGCTGTGTGTATGTAGTAATGTAATGTATGTGCTGTGTGTATGTAGTAATGTAATGTAGCTGTGTGATGTAGTAATGTAATGTAGCTGTGTGTATGTAGTAATGTAATGTTTGCTGTGTGTATGTAGTAATGTAATGTAGCTGTGTGTATTAGTAATGTAATGTAGCTGTTGTATGTAGTAATGTAATGTAGCTGTGTGTATGTAGTAATGTAATGTAGCTGTGTGTATGTAGTAATGTAATGTAGCTGTGTGTATGTAGTAATGTAATGTAGCTGTGTGTATGTAGTAATGTAATGTAATGTAGCTGTGTGTATGTAGTAATGTAATGTAGCTGTGTGTATGTAGTAATGTAATGTAGCTGTGTGTATGTAGTAATGTAATGTAGCTGTGTAATATGTAGTAATGTAATGTAGCTGTGTGTATGTAGTAATGTAATGTAGCTGTGTGTATGTAGTAATGTAATGTAATGTAGCTGTGTGTATGTAGTAATGTAATGTAGCTGTGTGTATGTAGTAATGTAATGTAGCTGTGTAATATGTAGTAATGTAATGTAGCTGTGTGTATGTAGTAATGTAATGCTGCTGTGTGTATGTAGTAATGTAATGTAATGTAACTGTGTGTATGTAGTAATGTAATGTAGCTGTGTGTATGTAGTAATGTAATGTAATGTAATGTAGCTGTGTGTATGTAGTAATGTAATGTAGCTGTGTAATATGTACTTTGTGAGGAAGCGGCAGTAAACAGTACACCAGTGTATCCATTTAATTTTGGACATACAAAAATAAACCACAACAAACAATACCTACTGTATTCATGTACAAATAAAACCTGAAAGGTTCTGTTGTTCTTATTGTGGATACATATTTACATCTGATAGACTAAAACACTGCTATCAAACAGCACATTAATAAACCTTATAACAATTTTTTTTTATAATGTGTTTTATACCGAAATAAAATCATTCATGATGTTTTTTACAATATAACAATAATAATATAATATTGTAACTTTGACTGATGATGACCATGATGACAGTAGTTGTGAAACCAACATGAAAATATGAAAAAACGCGAAACATTATTTTACCAATCCTAGTGTGATGAAGGCACACCTGAAAACTCAGTATGTCATAACAGCAGTGAACTAACTTGCTTAGGGGTTATTCACGCTGATAATATCAAAAAACAAAACTCTTGATTGTACAATATAAAATAGCAAAAACATTAATAAATTACATTGACCGAAACCCTTCAGGTGCTTAAATAATCTGGGATCACTGACCGTTTACTACAAAGGTTGGTCCTTCAAACTTCATTTTTCATACATCTTTTATTTTCTTTCTCAAACTTCCTCTCTTGTCTTGAACAGAATCATAATAATTAGCTTTGTGTATGTGGTAATTAACGTATGTAGCTGTGTGTATGTATAATGTAATGTAGCTGTGTGTATGTATAATGTAATGTAGCTGTGTGTATGTAGTAATGTAATGTAGCTGTGTGTATGTAGTAATGTAATGTAGCTGTGTGTATGTAGTAATGTAATGTAGCTGTGTGTATGTAGTAATGTAATGTAGCTGTGTGTATGTAGTAATGTAATGTAATGTAGCTGTGTGTATGTAGTAATGTAATGTAATGTAGCTGTGTGTATGTAGTAATGTAATGTAGCTGTGTGTATGTAGTAATGTAATGTATAGCTGTGTGTATGTAGTAATGTAATGTAATGTAGCTGTGTGTATGTAGTAATGTAATGTAGCTGTGTGTATGTAGTAATGTAATGTAATGTAGCTGTGTGTATGTAGTAATGTAATGTAGCTGTGTGTATATAGTAATGTAATGTAGCTGTGTGTATGTAGTAATGTAATGTAATGTAGCTGTGTGTATGTAGTAATGTAATGTAGCTGTGTGTATGTAGTAATGTAATGTAGCTGTGTGTATAGTAATGTAATGTAATGTAGCTGTGTGTATGTAGTAATGTAATGTAGCTGTGTGTATGTAGTAATGTAATGTAATGTAGCTGTGTGTATGTAGTAATGTAATGTATGCTGTGTGTATGTAGTAATGTAATGTAGCTGTGTGTATGTAGTAATGTAATGTAATGTAGCTGTGTGTATGTAGTAATGTAATGTAATGTAGCTGTGTATATGTAGTAATGTAATGTAGCTGTGTGTATGTAGTAATGTAATGTAGCTGTGTGTATGTAGTAATGTAATGTAGCTGTGTGTATGTAGTAATGTAATGTAATGTAGCTGTGTGTATGTAGTAATGTAATGTAGCTGTGTGTATGTAGTAATGTAATGTAA
The DNA here is from genome assembly GCF_020615455.1 of Coregonus clupeaformis. NCBI lineage: Eukaryota > Metazoa > Chordata > Actinopteri > Salmoniformes > Salmonidae > Coregonus > Coregonus clupeaformis. The sequence continues at coordinate 257,816 of NC_059203.1, read as the reverse complement.
TGTAGCTGTGTGTATGTAGTAATGTAATGTAGCTGTGTGTATGTAGTAATGTAATGTAGCTGTGTGTATGTAGTAATGTAATGTAGCTGTGTGTATGTAGTAATGTAATGTAGCTGTGTGTATGTAGTAATGTAATGTAGCTGTGTGTATGTAGTAATGTAATGTAATGTAGCTGTGTGTATGTAGTAATGTAATTTAGCTGTGTGTATGTAGTAATGTAATGTAATGAGCTGTGTGTATGTAATGTAATGTAATGTAGCTGTGTGTATGTAGTAATGTAATGTAGCTGTGTGTATGTAGTAATGTAATGTAATGTAGCTGTGTGTATGTAGTAATGTAATGTAATGTAGCTGTGTGTATGTAGTAATGTAATGTAGCTGTGTGTATGTAGTAATGTAATGTAATGTAGCTGTGTGTATGTAGTAATGTAATGTAGCTGTGTAATATGTAGTAATGTAATGTAATGTAGCTATGTGTATGTAGTAATGTAATGTAGCTGTATGTATGTAGTAATGTAATGTAGCTGTGTGTATGTAGTGATGTAATGTAGCTGTGTAATATGTAGTAATGTAATGTAGCTGTGTGTATGTAGTAATGTAATGTAGCTGTGTGTATGTAGTAATGTAATGTAATGTAGCTGTGTGTATGTAGTAATGTAATGTAGCTGTGTGTATGTAGTAATGTAATGTAGCTGTGTGTATGTAGTAATGTAATGTAGCTGTGTAATATGTAGTAATGTAATGTAGCTGTGTGTATGTAGTAATGTAATGTAGCTGTGTGTATGTAGTAATGTAATGTAATGTAGCTGTGTGTATGTAGTAATGTAATGTAGCTGTGTGTATGTAGTAATGTAATGTAGCTGTGTAATATGTAGTAATGTAATGTAGCTGTGTGTATGTAGTAATGTAATGCTGCTGTGTGTATGTAGTAATGTAATGTAATGTAGCTGTGTGTATGTACTAATGTAATGTAATGTAGCTGTGTGTATGTAGTAATGTAATGTAGCTGTGTGTATGTAGTAATGTAATGTAGCTGTGTAATATGTACTTTGTGAAGGGAAGACAGGCAGTACAACAGGTACACCAGTGTATCCATTTAATAGTTTGGACATACAAAAATAAACCACAACAAAGCAATACACGTACTGTATTCATGTACAAATAAAACCTGAAAGAGTTCTGTTGTTCTTATTGTGGATACATGATTTACATCTGATAGACTAAAACACTGCTATCAAACAGCACATTAATAAACCTTATGAACAATTTTTTTTTTATAATGATGTTTTATACCAAAATAAAATCAATTGCATGATGGTTTTTTGACAATGATAACAATAATAATATGAATATATGTAACATCTTGACTGATGATGACCATGATGACAGAGTGAGTTGTGAAACCAACATGAAAATATGAAAAAACAAACGAAACATTATTTTACCAATCCTAAGTGTGATGAAGGCACAGAGCCTGAAAACTCAGTGATGTCATAAACAGCAGTGGAACTAACTTGCTAAGTAGGGGGGGTTAATTCACAGGCTGATAGAATATCAAAAAACAAAACTCTTAAGAATTGTACAAGTATAAAATAGCGAAAAACATTAATAAATTACATTACGGACACGGAGAACCCTTGACAAGGTGCTAGTAAAATAATCTGGGACCACCTGGAACCGGTATTACAACATGAAACAAGAGGTTGGTCCTTCAAACTTCATTTTTTCATACATCTTTTATTTTTCTTTCTCAAAGCTTCCTCTCTTGTCTTGAACAGAATCATAATAAGTTAGCTTTGTGTATGTGGTAATGTAACGTATGGTAGCTGTGTGTATGTAGTAATGTAATGTAGCTGTGTGTATGTAGTAATGTAATGTAGCTGTGTGTATGTAGTAATGTAATGTAGCTGTGTGTATGTAGTAATGTAATGTAGCTGTGTGTATGTAGTAATGTAATGTAGCTGTGTGTATGTAGTAATGTAATGTAGCTGTGTGTATGTAGTAATGTAATGTAGCTGTGTGTATGTAGTAATGTAATGTAATGTAGCTGTGTGTATGTAGTAATGTAATGTAATGTAGCTGTGTGTATGTAGTAATGTAATGTAGCTGTGTGTATGTAGTAATGTAATGTAGCTGTGTGTATGTAGTAATGTAATGTAATGTAGCTGTGTGTATGTAGTAATGTAATGTAGCTGTGTATGTAGTAATGTAATGTAATGTAGCTGTGTGTATGTAGTAATGTAATGTAGCTGTGTGTATGTAGTAATGTAATGTAATGTAGCTGTGTGTATGTAGTAATGTAATGTAATGTAGCTGTGTGTATGTAGTAATGTAATGTAGCTGTGTGTATGTAGTAATGTAATGTAGCTGTGTGTATGTAGTAATGTAATGTAGCTGTGTGTATGTAGTAATGTAATGTAGCTGTGTGTATGTAGTAATGTAATGTAGCTGTGTGTATGTAGTAATGTAATGTAGCTGTGTGTATGTAGTAATGTAATGTAGCTGTGTGTGTAGTAATGTAATGTAGCTGTGTGTATGTAGTAATGTAATGTAATGTAGCTGTGTGTATGTAGTAATGTAATGTAATGTAGCTGTGTGTATGTAGTAATGTAATGTAGCTGTGTGTATGTAGTAATGTACCGTAATGTAGCTGTGTGTATGTAGTAATGTAATGTAGCTGTGTGTATGTAGTAATGTAATGTAGCTGTGTGTATGTAGTAATGTAATGTAATGTAGCTGTGTGTATGTAGTAATGTAATGTAGCTGTGTGTATGTAGTAATGTAATGTAATGTAGCTGTGTGTATGTAGTAATGTAATGTAGCTGTGTGTATGTAGTGATGTAATGTAGCTGTGTGTATGTAGTAATGTAATGTAGCTGTGTGTATGAAGTAATGTAATGTAGCTGTGTGTATATAGTAATGTAATGTAGCTGTGTGTATGTAGTAATGTAATGTAATGTAGCTGTGTGTATGTAGTAATGTAATGTAGCTGTGTGTATGTAGTAATGTAATGTAGCTGTGTGTATGTAGTAATGTAATGTAATGTAGCTGTGTGTATGTAGTAATGTAATGTAGCTGTGTGTATGTAGTAATGTAATGTAATGTAGCTGTGTGTATGTAGTAATGTAATGTGGCTGTGTGTATGTAGTAATGTAATGTAGCTGTGTGTATGTAGTAATGTAATGTAATGTAGCTGTGTGTATGTAGTAATGTAATTTAGCTGTGTGTATGTAGTAATGTAATGTAATGTAGCTGTGTGTATGTAGTAATGTAATGTAGCTGTGTGTATGTAGTAATGTAATTTAGCTGTGTGTATGTAGTAATGTAATGTAATGTAGCTGTGTGTATGTAGTAATGTAATGTAGCTGTGTGTATGTAGTAATGTAATGTAGCTGTGTGTATGTAGTAATGTAATGTAGCTGTGTGTATGTAGTAATGTAATGTAGCTGTGTGTATGTAGTAATGTAATGTAGCTGTGTGTATGTAGTAATGTAATGTAGCTGTGTGTATGTAATGTAATGTAATGTAGCTGTGTGTATGTAGTAATGTAATGTAGCTGTGTGTATGTAGTAATGTAATGTAGATGTGTGTATGTAGTAATGTAATGTAATGTAGCTGTGTGTATGTAGTAATGTAATGTAAGGCCATATGACAATTCATGTTATGTTGTTCTTCAGTTGTTTTCCAGGCAACACCTTAGTCTAATAACAAATAAACAATGGTTAAAAACAAACATAAAACTAACGTGTCTAATCAAATCAAAAGGACTAATGTCTATATATTCACATATATTTTGTTTATAATAAAAAACTAGTAAAAATGTATAATAATGAATTATTAAGGGAGAAAAAAAGGATACAAAAAGTATTCATGTAAAAGGCTATGTACAAGCTACATTCTACATACTGTACTGTGAATAATAATCCATAGAAACAATGCATATTTCAGAGGTGTAGGTTATGTTGCTGCCTTAAACCCAACAGAAGAGTGAAAGTACCCCCATGTAGCCACAAAGCGAGAGATGGATGAGGCCAGTCATTATAATCACCATAACAATAATAATACATGGGATTTATATCATTATCATTGGGTCTCCAGGTCCCATCATTAGTGTTTTAATAATGTCACAATCCTCCTTTAGTTAGATATGGGCCCTGGTCAAAAGTTGTCCACTACATAGGGGATAGGGTGCCATTTGGAATACAGTAAATAGTTTTAATTTACTGGCAATACAGTCATTGTTAGATTAGGGGATATTAATATGTAAACACCAAAGTAATCCTTATTAAATAATGCATGACAATGATACCACATTATATCACTTTGAAGATAATTTACTGTGACTGTCAGCTGAGGTCATATACTGTGTGTGCTTATTTAGAACAATATTACACAGTTGGTTATTATGTGTTTACTGTCTTTAAGTAGCCAATTCATATGGGTCTATAATAATGCTGATATGTCTGTTTGGGTGTGAAAACATGAGTTCAAAGAAAGACACCATTCCTTATTGTGTTTCTTTTTTTTTAAACGTTCAAACTACCAGAGACATCCGGTTGAACACTGGAACCATCATCATATTGGCATCTGACATTACTATGAAAATCCCTTCAATTGTTTCATAAAGGGCCTTCCTTTGTCTTTCCTCTCTATGACATGAAACATTATATTAAGACAATAAATATCATAACTGATAGTGCTTAGCAAACAAAGGAATAGCGTGGAGGCGAATGTATCTAGTGAAGGTCTGGGTCTAGCGTGGAGAAATACAGTCTGTTTGTGCTAACATTCCACTCCTTGTCGTGCCTAACATGTTTGGGGTGGAATGTTAGCACAAACACACTGTATTTCAGGTTAGGTCTGGTCTGGGGAGGACAGAAAGCAACAGGGGATACTTTCAGGGTCCTGGAATGACTGCAATGTACTTCTAGCCTTAGTCCCAAAGCGGCACACTATTCCCTATATAGTGCACTACTTTGACCAGGACCCTATTGGTGACCAGTGCACGATGTAGGGGGATAGGGTGCCATTTGGACCGCAGGCCTAGTTGAACTCTAGCGTAGCGACCCCCTGATAAACAGACTGTAGTAAAATGACACATTTTTATTTAAAAATATTTCTAGCAAGTATTCTGTACACTTTAAGTAGAGGCAAAACCCACGTTGACTGTTTCAGTCTGTCTGTCAGCCCAGCACCAAATCAAAGGAAAGGAGATGGAAACGGGGCCAGTTCATAGGCTAATAGTACTGCAGGAGCCAATGGCAGTGCTCCTCAGTGAGTCACTTCCTGTTACAGGAGGAGCTTCCCGTTACGGTGGATCTTCAGGATCTTTCCCAGTCTCTGTTTGGCCGTCGCCATTCCTTTCTTTAGCCGCTTCGCTGTGGGGGAGAGAGACAGAGAGCAGAAAGAGTTATACACACCTTCAACAGCAACTATCTCTTCCATTGATTAGTACAATGTGGATGTGAAAAATGGGGGCACAAGTGTATATAGTAGGGGTGACAGGGTAAATAGTAGGGGCACCAGTGTATATAGTAGGGGCACCAGTGTATATAATAGGGGCACCAGTGTATATAGTAGGGGTGACAGGGTAAATAGTAGGGGCACCAGTGTATATAGTAGGGGCACCAGTGTATATAATAGGGGCACCAGTGTATATAGTAGGGGCACCAGTGTATATAGTAGGGGCACCAGTGTATATAGTAGGGGCACCAGTGTATAGAGTAGGGGCACCAGTGTATATAGTAGGGGCACCAGTGTATATAGTAGGGGCACCAGTGTATATAGTAGGGGCACCAGTGTATATAGTAGGGGTACCAATGTATATAGTAGGGGTGACAGGGTATATAGTAGGGGCACCAGTGTATATAGTAGGGGCACCAGTGTATATAAGAGGGGCACCAGTGTATATAATAGGGGCACCATTGTATATAGTAGGGGCACCAGTGTATATAATAGGGGCACCAGTGTATATAGTAGGGGCACCAGTGTATATAGTAGGGGCACCAGTGTATATAGTAGGGGCACCAGTGTATATAGTAGGGGCGACAGGGTATATAGTAGGGGCACCAGTGTATATAGTAGGGGCACCAGTGTATATAGTAGGGGTGACAGGGTATATAGTAGGGGCACCAGTGTATATAGTAGGGGCACCAGTGTATATAGTAGGGGCACCAGTGTATATAGTAGGGGAACAAGTGTATATAGTAGGGGCACCAGTGTATATAGTAGGGGTACCAGTGTATATAGTAGGGGCACCAGTGTATATAGTAGGGGCACCAGTGTATATAGTAGGGGCACCAGTGTATATAGTAGGGGCGACAGGGTATATAGTAGGGGCACCAGTGTATATAGTAGGGGCACCAGTGTATATAGTAGGGGTGACAGGGTATATAGTAGGGGCACCAGTGTATATAGTAGGGGCACCAGTGTATATAGTAGGGGCACCAGTGTATATAGTAGGGGAACAAGTGTATATAGTAGGGGCACCAGTGTATATAGTAGGGGTACCAGTGTATATAGTAGGGGCACCAGTGTATATAGTAGGGGCACCAGTGTATATAGTAGGGGCACCAGGGTATATAGTAGGGGCACCAGTGTATATAATAGGGGCACCAGTGTATATAATATAGTAGGGGCACCAGTGTATATAGTAGGGGCACCAGTGTATATAGTAGGAGCACCAGTGTATATAGTAGGGGCACCAGTGTATATAATATAGTAGGGGAACCAGTGTATATAGTAGGGGCACCAGTGTATATAGTAGGGGCACCAGTGCATATAATAGGGGCACCAGTGTATATAATAGGGGCACCAGTGTATATAGTAGGGGCACCAGGGTATATAGTAGGGGCACCAGTGTATATAGTAGGGGCACCAGTGTATATAGTAGGGGAACAAGTGTATATAGTAGGGGCACCAGTGTATATAGTAGGGGTACCAGTGTATATAGTAGGGGCACCAGTGTATATAGTAGGGGCACCAGTGTATATAATATAGTAGGGGCACCAGTGTATATAGTAGGGGCACCAGTGTATATAGTAGGAGCACCAGTGTATATAGTAGGGGCACCAGTGTATATAATATAGTAGGGGAACCAGTGTATATAGTAGGGGCACCAGTGTATATAGTAGGGGCACCAGTGCATATAATAGGGGCACCAGTGTATATAATAGGGGCACCAGTGTATATAGTAGGGGCACCAGGGTATATAGTAGGGGCACCAGTGTATATAGTAGGGGCACCAGTGTATATAGTAGGGGTACCAGTGTATATAGTAGGGGCACCAGTGTATATAATATAGTAGGGGCACCAGTGTATATAGTAGGGGCACCATTGTATATAGTAGGGGCACCAGTGTATATAGTAGGGGCACCAGTGTATATAGTAGGGGCACCAGTGTATATAGTAGGGGAACCAGTGTATATAGTAGGGGCACCCGTGTATATAATAGGGGCACCAGTGTATATAGTAGGGGCACCAGTGTATATAGTAGGGGCACCAGTGTATATAATATAGTAGGGGCACCAGTGTATATAGTAGGGGTGACAGGGTATATAGTAGGGGCACCAGTGTATATAGTAGGGGCACCAGGGTATATAGTAGGGGCACCAGTGTATATAGTAAGGGCACCAGTGTATATAGTAGGGCGGCAGGTAGCTTAGTGGGTAAGAGCGTTGTGCCAGTAACCGAAAGGTCGCTGGTTCTAATCCCCGAGCCGATTAGGTGAAAAATCTGTCGGTGCCCTTGAGCAAGGCACTTAACCCTAATTGCTCCTGTAAGTCGCTCTGGATAAGAGCGTCTGCTAAATGACTAATTAATTATTATAAATTATTAGGGGCACCAGTGTATATAGTAGGGGCACCAGTGTATATAATATAGTAGGGGCACCAGTGTATATAATATAGTAGGGGCACCAGTGTATATAGTAGGGGCACCAGTGCATATAATAGGGGCACCAGTGTATATAATAGGGGCACCAGTGTATATAGTAGGGGCACCAGGGTATATAGTAGGGGCACCAGTGTATATAGTAGGGGTACCAGTGTATATAGTAGGGGCACCAGTGTATATAGTAGGGGCACCAGTGTATATAATATAGTAGGGGCACCAGTGTATATAGTAGGGGCACCAGTGTATATAGTAGGGGCACCAGTGCATATAATAGGGGCACCAGTGTATATAATAGGGGCACCAGTGTATATAGTAGGGGCACCAGGGTATATAGTAGGGGCACCAGTGTATATGATATAGTAGGGGCACCAGTGTATATAAAATGGGCCCCAGTGTATATAATAGGGGCACCAGTGTATATAATAGAGGCAACAGTGTATATAATAGAGACACCAGTGTATATAGTAGGGGCACCAGTGTATATAATAGGGGCACCAGTGTATATAGTAGGGGCACCAGTGTATATAGTAGGGGCACCAGTGTATATAGTAGGGGCACCAGTGTATATAGTAGGGGCACCAGTGTATATAGTAGGGGCACCAGTGTATATAGTAGGGGCACCATTGTATATAATAGGGGCACCAGTGTATATAGTAGGGGCACCAGTGTATATAATAGGGGCACCAGTGTATATAGTAGGGGCACCAGTGTATATAGTAGGGGCACCAGTGTATATAGTAGGGGCACCAGTGTATATAGTAGGGGCACCAGTGTATATAGTAGGGATACCAGTGTATATAGTAGGGGCACCAGTGTATATAGTAGGGGCACCAGTGTATATAGTAGGGGCACCAGTGTATATAATAGGGGCACCAGTGTATATACACTGCTCAAAAAAATTAAGGAAACACTAAAATAACACATCCTAGATCTGAATGAATGAAATAATGTTATTAAATACTTTTTTATTTACATAGTTGAATGTGCTGACAACAAAATCACACAAAAATTATCAATGGAAATCAAATTTATCAACCCATGGAGGTCTGGATTTGGAGTCACCCTCAAAATTAAAGTGGAAAACCACACTACAGGCTGATCCCTCTTTGATGTAATGTCCTTAAAACAAGTCAAACTGAGGCTCAGTAGTGTGTGTGGCCTCCACGTGCCTGTATGACCTCCCTACAACGCCTGGGCATGCTCCTGATGAGGTGGCGGATGGTCTCCTGAGGACTCTCCTCCCAGACCTGGACTAAAGCATCCGCCAACTCCTGGACAGTCTGTGGTGCAACGTGGCGTTGGTGGATGGAGCGAGACAAGATGTCCCAGATGTGCTCAATTGGATTCAGGTCTTGGGAACGGGTGGGCCAGTCCATAGCATCAACGCCTTCCTCTTGCAGGAACTGCTGACACACTCCAGCCACATGAGGTCTAGCATTGTCTTGCATTAGGAGGAACCCAGGGCCAACCGCACCAGCATATGTTCTCACAAGGGGTCTGAGGATCTCATCTCGGTACCTAATGGCAGTCAGGCTACCTCTGGCGAGCACATGGAGGGCTGTGCGGCCCCCCAAAGAAATGCCACCCCACACCATGACTGACCCACCGCCAAACCGGTCATGCTGGAGGATGTTGCAGGCAGCAGAACGTTCTCCACGGCGTTTCCAGACTCTGTCACGTCTGTCACATGTGCTCAGTGTGAACCTGCTTTCATCTGTGAAGAGCACAGGGCGCCAGTGGCGAATTTGCCAATCTTGGTGTTCTCTGGCAAATGCCAAACGTCCTGCACGGTGTTGGGCTGTAAGCACAACCCCCACCTGTGGACGTCGGGCCCTCATACCACCCTCATGGAGTCTGTTTCTGACCGTTTGAGCAGACATATGCACATTTGTGGCCTGCTGGAGGTCATTTTGCAGGGCTCTGGCAGTGCTCCTCCTGCTCCTCCTTGCACAAAGGCGGAGGTAGCAGTCCTGCTGCTGGGTTGTTGCCATCCTACGGCCTCCTCCACGTCTCCTGATGTACTGGCCTGTCTCCTGGTAGCGCCTCCATGCTCTGGACACTACGCTGACAGACACAGTAAACCATCTTGCCACAGCTCGCATTGATGTGCCATCCTGGATGAGCTGCACTACCTGAGCCACTTGTGTGGGTTGTAAACTCCGTCTCATGCTACCACTAGAGTGAAAGCACTGCCAGCATTCAAAAGTGACCAAAACATCAGCCAGGAAGCATAGGAACTGAGAAGTGGTCTGTGGTCACCACCTGCAAAACCAGTCCTTTATTGGGGGTGTCTTGCTAATTGCCTATAATGTCCACCTGTTGTCTAGTCCATTTGCACAACAGCATGTGACATGTATTGTCAATCAGTGTTGCTTCCTAAGTGGACAGTTTGATTTCACAGAAGTGTGATTGACTTGGAGTTACATTGTGTTGTTTAAGTGTTCCCTTTATTTTTTGAGCAGTGTAGTAGGGGCACCAGTGCATTTGGAAAGTATTCAGACCCCTTGACTTTTTCCACATTTTGTTACGTTACAGCCTTATTCTAAAATGGATTAAATTGTTTGTATTCCTCATCAATCTACACACAATACCCCATAATGACAAATCAAAAACAGGTTTTTAAACATTTATGCTAATTTATTAAAAATAAAAAATGGAAATAATACATTTACATAAGTATTCAGACCCTTTACTCAGTACTTAGTTGAAGCACCTTTGGCAGCGATTACAGCCTCAAGTCTTCTTGGGTATGACGCTACAAGCTTGGCACACCTGTATTTGGGGAGTTTCTCCCATAATTCTCTGCAGATCCTCTCAAACTTTGTCAGGTTGGATGGGGAGCGTAGCGGCACAGCTATTTTTAGGTCTCTCCAGAGAGGTTAGATCGGGTTCAAGTCCTGGCTCGCCCACTCAAGGACATTCAGACTTTTCCCGAAGCCACTCCTGCGTTGTCTTGGCTGTGTACTTAGGGTCGTTCTCATGTTGGAAGGTGAACCTTCGCCCCAGTCTGAGGTCCTGAGCGCTCTGGAGCAGGTTTTCATCAAGGATCTCTCTGTACTTTGCATCCCCACAGCATGACGCTGCCACTACCATGCTTCACAATAGGGATGGTGCTAGGTTTCCTCCAGACTTGGCTTCCAGGCCAAAGAGTTCAATCTTGGTTTTATCAGAGTAGAGAATCTTGTTTCTCATGGTCTGAGAGTCCGAGAGGGCTGTCATTTGCCTTTAACTGAGGAGTGGCTTCCGTCTGGCCACTAATAAAGGCCTGATTGGTGGAGTGCTGCAGAGATGGTTGTCCTTCAGGAAGGTTCTCCCATCTCCACAGAGGAACTCTGGAGCTCTGTCAGAGTGACCATCGGGTTCTTGGTCACCTCCCTGACCAAGGCCCTTCTCCCCCCATTGCTCAGTTTGGCCGGGCAGCCAGGTCTAGGAAGAGTCTTGGTTGTTCCAAACTTCTTCCATTTAAGAATGATGGAGGCCACTGTGTTCTTGGGGACCTTCAATGCTGCAGAAATGTTTTGGTACCCTTCCCCAGATCTGTGCCTCGACACAATCCTGTCTCGGAGCTCTACGGACAATTCCTTCGACCTCATGGCTTGGTTTTTGCTCTGACATGCACTGTCAACTGTGGGACCTTATATAGACAGGTGTGTGCATTTCCACGGGTGGACTCCAATCAAGTTGTAGAAACATCTCAAGGATGATCAGTGGAAACAGGATGCACCTGAGCTCAATTTTGAGTTTCACAGCAAAGGGTCTGAATACTTATGTAAATAAAGTATTTCTGTTTTTTATTTTTAATACATTTGCACAAATAAATAGAAACCAGTTTCTGCTTTGTCGTTATGGTGTATTGTGTGTAGATTGATAAGGACATTTTTTTATTTAATCCATTTTAGAATAAGGCTGTAAAGTAACAATGTGGAAAAGGTCAAGGGGTCTGAATACTTTCTGAATGCTCTGTATATAGTAGGAGCACCAGTGTATATATATATATATTGTTATTTTTTATTTAACTAGGCAAGTCAGTTAAGAACAAATTCTTATTTACAATGACGGCCTACACCGGCCAAACCCGGACGACGCTGGGCCAATTGTGCGCCGCCCTATGGGACTCCCAATCACGGCCGGATTGTGATACAGCCTGGAATCGAACCAGGGTCTGTAGTGACGCCTCAAGCACTGAGATACAGTGCCTTAGACCGCTGCGCCTCTCAGGAGCCCTGAGTATATAGTAGGGGCACCAGTGTACATTGGTAAATCGTCCCCGGTCTATCCGGCTAGAAGGACCATTTAGTAACAATGGAAAGCAACAGGAAATCTTGTTAGGCGTGAGGCATAAATAACTTGAAAGGATCTTTACTGAATGTTACCACACCAACCAACAGTATGGAATGCATGTGTGGTATTTCACAGTGGATGAAATCACTTACCTTCGCCTTTTGCATCGCCCTTTCCTACTCCTCCTGCTCCTCCTCCGGCTCCTCCTCCGGCTCCTCCTCCGGCTCCTCCTCCTGCTCCTCCTCCGGCTCCTCCTCCGGCTCCTCCTCCTCCTCCTCCTCCTCCTCCGGCTCCTCGCTCCCCCTTGGCTGTGTTGTTGTTATTGTTGTGAGATGATGAAAATGTGGAGGGTCGTCTCTGTGTAAGGAAGACTCCAGGGGCCATGGGCTGGGGCCCCCCAGCCTGCTTCCCTCCTGCCCCAGAGGAGTACTCGTGGTCGGTCTGGCCTGGCTCTGAGTCCCGGCCCGCATCTGGCTCTGGAGAACTGCTGTCCCTGCTCAGCTTCCTCGCTGGTTCCTCATCTTCCTCCTCCTCCCTCACGGCAGCAGGGGGCTTCTTCTTCTTTTTGGTGCTCTTCTGCTTTTTCTTGGTCTTCTGCTGCTCCTTCTGGGAGAAAACAAATATTAACACAGAACCCCATAACCCTAACCCTGAGGAGAGATGACTAGAGGAACATAACCCTAACCCTGAGGAGAGATGACTAGAGGAACATAACCCTAACCCTGAGGAGAGATGACTAGAGGAACATAACCCTAACCCTGAGGTGAGATGACTAGAGGAACATAACCCTAACCCTGAGGAGAGATGACTAGAGGAACATAACCCTAACCCTGAGGAGATGACTAGAGGAACATAACCCTAACCCTGAGGAGAGATGACTAGAGGAACATAACCCTAACCCTGAGGAGAGATGACTAGAGGAACATAACCCTAACCCTGAGGAGAGATGACTAGAGGAACATAACCCTAACCCTGAGGAGAGATGACTAGAGGAACATAACCCTAACCCTGAGGAGAGATGACTAGAGGAACATAACCCTAACCCTGAGGAGAGATGACTAGAGGAACATAACCCTAACCCTGAGGAGAGATGACTAGAGGAACATAACCCTAACCCTGAGGAGAGATGACTAGAGGAACATAACCCTAACCCTGAGGAGAGATGACTAGAGGAACATAACCCTAACCCTGAGGAGAGATGACTAGAGGAACATAACCCTAACCCTGAGGAGAGATGACTAGAGGAACATAACCCTAACCCTGAGGAGAGATGACTAGAGGAACATAACCCTAACCCTGAGGAGAGATGACTAGAGGAACATAACCCTAACCCTGAGGAGAGATGACTAGAGGAACATAACCCTAACCCTGAGGAGATGCTGCTCCACTTGGAGCTGAAAGGAATAAGTGAAGTCAATATAGAGAGAAGTGGAGAGACGAGTGTGTCACTTTTTTTTAGGCTATTCTTTGAGCAAGCTCTTCCCAACTAACCTGGTGTGAGAGTTTGGCTGCGGCAGCCGCCAGTCCTGTCTCTATTGATGCTACTCGCGCTCCTTCTCTGGCCGGCCTCGCCTGACGAAGCACAGAGGGACCGACACGCGCTGCAACCACAGAGACAGCATAACACTCACTTCACAGCTCAGACAACACATTCACATCATCTATACTGAACAAAAACATAAACGCAACATGCAACAATTTCAAAGACTTTACTGAGTTACAGTTTATATGAGGAAATCAGTCAATTCAAAGATATTCATTAGGCCCTAATCTATGGATTTCATATGACTAGGAATACAGATATGAATCTAATGGTCACAGATACCTACACAATTCAAAAGGCACTCGCACATTTAACCTTCTTTGTTGCAGGTGCCATGGTAACAGTTGAATAAGATGAGAAAGAAGAAGAAATCTGCACACTGCTCTTGATGGTATCACTGCTCTTGATGGTATCACTGCTCTTGATGGTATCACTGCTCTTGATGGTATCACTGCTCTTGCTAGTATCACTGCTCTTGATGGTATCACTGCTCTTGCTAGTATCGCTGCTCTTGATGGTATCACTGCTCTTGCTGGTATCACTGCTCTTGATGGTATCACTGCTCTTGATAGTATCACTGCTCTTGCTAGTATCACTGCTCTTGATGGTATCACTGCTCTTGATGGTATCACTGCTCTTGCTGGTATCACTGCTCTTGATGGTATCAATGCTCTTGATGGTATCACTGCTCTTGCTAGTATCACTGCTCTTGTCTTGATAGTATCACTGCTCTTGATGGTATCACTGCTCTTGCTAGTATCACTGCTCTTGTCTTGCTAGTATCACTGCTCTTGATGGTATCACTGCTCTTGATAGTACCACAGCTCTTGATGGTATCACTGCTCTTGCTAGTATCACTGCTCTTGATGGTATCACTGCTCTTGCTGGTATCACTGCTCTTGCTAGTATCACTGCTCTTGATGGTATCACTGCTCTTGCTGGTATCACTGCTCTTGATGGTATCACTGCTCTTGATGGTATCACTGCTCTTGCTGGTATCACTGCTCTTGCTGGTATCACTGCTCTTGATAGTATCACTGCTCTTTAATAAGCTTTACTTATCGGCCTCAAGGCCTTCGTCAGAGTGTTTATAATTTCCACCCTTATGTGGACATTGCTCCACCCACATGGGGTTGGAGTCGAGGGAAAATAAGCAAGCGTTACCAAATATAACAATGTGCATTTCTTAAGTATTCTAATACAGTGTGTACATAAAACGTATTAAACACGTCTGTAAAACCACAATGAGGACATTGACCTATCAAGTAAGCTTTCATAAATCATTGGCTACCGTGAAAGACAAAAAACGTCAGAGTCATCTGAAGTGGCGGCATTAACTCATGTTCACATTTCCACCATGACATGCATGGCTTCCCCGAGCGGAGCAGTGGTCTACGGCATAGACCTCTGGATAAGAGCATGCATGGCTTCCCCGAGCGGTGGTCTACGGCATAGACCTCTGGATAAGAGCATGCATGGCTTCCCCGAGCGGCCCAGTGGTCTACGGCATAGACCTCTGGATAAGAGCATGCATGGCTTCCCCGAGCGGCCCAGTGGTCTACGGCATAGACCTCTGGATAAGAGCATGCATGGCTTCCCCGAGCGGCCCAGTGGTCTACGGCATAGACCTCTGGATAAGAGCATGCATGGCTTCCCCGAGCGGCCCAGTGGTCTCACGGCATAGACCTCTGGATAAGAGCATGCATGGCTTCCCGAGCGGCCCAGTGGTCTACGGCATAGACCTCTGGATAAGAGCATGCATGGCTTCCCCGAGCGGCCCAGTGGTCTACGGCATAGACCTCTGGATAAGAGCATGCATGGCTTCCCCGAGCGGCCCAGTGGTCTACGGCATAGACCTCTGGATAAGAGCATGCATGGCTTCCCCGAGCGGCCCAGTGGTCTACGGCATAGACCTCTGGATAAGAGCATGCATGGCTTCCCCGAGCGGTGGTCTACGGCATAGACCTCTGGATAAGAGCATGCATGGCTTCCCCGAGCGGCGCAGTGGTCTACGGCATAGACCTCTGGATAAGAGCATGCGTGGCTTCCCCGAGCGGCCCAGTGGTCTACGGCATAGACCTCTGGATAAGAGCATGCATGGCTTCCCGAGCGGTGGTCTACGGCATAGACCTCTGGATAAGAGCATGCATGGCTTCCCCGAGCGGCGCAGTGGTCTACGGCATAGACCTCTGGATAAGAGCATGCATGGCTTCCCCGAGCGGTGGTCTACGGCATAGACCTCTGGATAAGAGCATGCATGGCTTCCCCGAGCGGCCCAGTGGTCTACGGCATAGACCTCTGGATAAGAGCATGCGTGGCTTCCCCGAGCGGCCCAGTGGTCTACGGCATAGACCTCTGGATAAGAGCATGCATGGCTTCCCCGAGCGGTGGTCTACGGCATAGACCTCTGGATAAGAGCATGCATGGCTTCCCCGAGCGGCGCAGTGGTCTACGGCATAGACCTCTGGATAAGAGCATGCATGGCTTCCCCGAGCGGTGGTCTACGGCATAGACCTCTGGATAAGAGCATGCATGGCTTTCCCGAGCGGCCCAGTGGTCTACGGCATAGACCTCTGGATAAGAGCATGCATGGCTTCCCCGAGCGGCCCAGTGGTCTACAGCATAGACCTCTGTATAAGAGCATCTGCTAAATGACTAGAATGTAAATGGGCATTTCATCATTAAGACATTTAGGGAATAATGTCTGGAGGGTGAACATCCAAAAACAGTATTATTTATATCACCTCCCCTGTCTGATATCTTGACTTTCTCTTTGCCACAAAATGTAAAAGGTAGAAATGTCATGTTGTAGGTCATTAAAATGTACTGCGACTGGATAATCCCTGTCGTTTCTCCCGATTGAACTTTTATGTTCACTAATTCTGTCTGAGAGAATGAGAGGTTTTACCTACATGACACAGCCCACATGGACATTTAATCATGTAGATAACATGGGGTGGTGGAGCACCTAATCATGTCCTTTATTTGGAACCGTTTTCCTGTATGTGGGTGGCAGGAATGTTCACACTTCATCATGTTGTTGCACTGTGCGCAACCTCTGCATTTATAGCTACCATTCGGAAGAGGGCGTAACAGAGCCTGGCTCATTTTCTTTAGTGGCTGGCAGTTGGCATGGAACAATTTGGCTGGCAGTTGGCATGGAACAATTTGGCTGGCAGTTGGCAGGGAACAATTTGGCTGGCAGTTGGCATGGAACAATTTGGCTGGCAGTTGGTATGGAACAATTTGGCTGGCAGTTGGCAGGGAACAATTTGGCTGGCAGTTGGCATGGAACAATTTGGCTGGCAGTTGGTATGGAACAATTTGGCTGGCAGTTGGCAGGGAACAATTTGGCTGGCAGTTGGCATGGAACAATTTGGCTGGCAGTTGGCAGGGAACAATTTGGCTGGCAGTTTGCATGGAACAATTTGGCTGGCAGTTGGCATGGACCAATTTGGCTGGCAGTTGGCATGGACCAATTTGGCTGGCAGTTGGCAGGGAACAATTTGTCGCGTAAATTGCGACCTCTCCTATATACAATAAGTGGTGGATTCTTAAATTCAGCTGGCAGAGCTGGTCCCATGATAAAACATGCCAGTGTTTCTTGCTGGTCCCATGATAAAACATGCCAGTGTTTCTTGCTGGTCCCATGATAAAACATGCCAGTGTTTCTTGCTGGTCCGATGATAAAACAAGCCAGTGTTTCTTGCTGGTCCCATGATAAAACATGCCAGTGTTTCTTGCTGGTCCCATGATAAAACATGCCAGTGTTTCTTGCTGGTCCCATGATAAAACATGCCAGTGTTTCTTGCTGGTCCCATGATAAAACATGCCAGTGTTTCTTGCTGGTCCCATGATAAAACATGCCAGTGTTTCTTGCTGGTCCCATGATAAAACATGCCAGTGTTTCTTGCTGGTCCCATGATAAAACATGCCAGTGTTTCTTGCTGGTCCCATGATAAAACATGCCAGTGTTTCTTGCTGGTCCCATGATAAAACATCCCAGTGTTTCTTGCTTTGTCCCAAGATAAAACATCTGTACTGCCTTGCGGTCGGAGGCCGAGCAGTTGCCATACCAGGCGGTGATGCAACCAGTCAGGATGCTCTCGATGGTGCAGCTGTAGAATTTTTTGAGGATCTGAGGACTCATGCCAAATCTTTTCAGTCTCCTGAGGGGGAATAGGCTTTGTCGTGCCCTCTTCACGACTGTCTTGGTGTGTTTGGACCATGATAGTTTGTTGGTGATGTGGACACCAAGGAACTTTAAGCTCTCAACCTGTTCCACTGCAGCCCTGTCGATGAGAATGGGGTCTGTGGATGTGAGGCCGGTTGGACGTACTGCCAAATTCTCTAAAACGACACTGGAAGCGGCTTATGGTAGAGAAATTAACATTAAATTATCTGGCAACAGCTCTAGTGGACATTCCTGCAGTCAGTGTGCCAATTGTACGCTCCCTCAAAACTTGAGACATCTGTGGCATTGTGTTGTTTGGCAAAACTGCACATTTTAGAGTGGCCTTTTATTGCCCCAAGCACAAGGTGCACCTGTGGAATGATCATGCTGTTTAATCAGCTTCTTGATAAGCCACACCTGTCAGGTAGATGGATTATCTTGGAAAATGAGAAATGCTCACTAACAGGGATGTAAACAAATTAGTGCACCAAATTTGTGAGAAATGTCTGGGATCTTTTAATTAAGCTCATGAAACATGGGACCAACACTTTATAAGGAGTGTCTGAATCTTTCCTCTACAATGTAGTAGAGACAGGTGTAGTAGTGACAGGTGTAGTGTACCTGTGGGGCTGTATGGAGTGTCCTCTGAACCTTTCCTCTTCTTGGATCTGGATTTGAAGACAGGGTTATCCTCTTCAGACTCCAGAGACGGGTACACTGGAACAAACACCGACTGGTTAGTTAACACTCATAGACCCACACTGGCTGGCTGGCTGACTGACTGACTGACTGACTGACTGACGACTGACTGACTGGCTGGCTGGCTGGCTGGCTGGCTGGCTGGCTGGCTGGCTGGCTGGCTGGCTGACTGACTGACTGACTGACTGACTGACTGACTGACTGACTGACTGACTGACTGACTGACTGACTGACTGACTGACTGACTGACTGACTGACTGACTGACTGACTGACTGGCTGGCTGGCTGGCTGGCTGGCTGGCTGGCTGGCTGGCTGGCTGACTGACTGACTGACTGACTGACTGACTGGCTGGCTGGCTGGCTGGCTGGCTGGCTGGCTGGCTGGCTGGCTGACTGACTGACTGACTGACTGACTGGCTGGCTGACTGACTGACTGACTGACTGTCTGTGACTGACTGACAGTCTGTCTGTCTGTCTGTCTGTCTGTCAGTCTGTGTCAGTCTGTCTGTCAGTCTGTCTGTCTGTCTGTCTGTCTGTCTGTCTGTCTGTCTGTCTGTCTGTCAGTCTTCCCTTCTTCTCTTCATTTTCTAAAAGTGGCATATTTCTATCTAATGATATCACATAGCAGAGGCCAACCGATCTAATTGCTAATGTGAGGATGATGATGATGATGTGCATTCCTGTTCCAGTATTTGGTTTCCCCTCCATTAACACCAACATGCTGGATGATGTCTGCTCTCTCTCTCTCCAGCTGTGAAGCAGCTGTTCCCTCCCTCCCTCCCTCCCTCCCTCCCTCCCTCCACCTAGCTCTTTGAACACCACCAGTTAAGAGCACACACTCTGCTTTTTGATAATTAAATGATCAAGAAAAATCACGAGGTGTTTACAGACGAGGAGAATTCCGTGAGAACTCATAGAACACTACCTTGCTAGAGCTTGGGCTGGTGGTAATATAACTGGGGGGGTTCTAGAATGAGAACGTTCCTGCCACTAATGACTAATTAAGAGTTCTGGGATTCTGAAAGTATTTAAAACAACATATCTAAGTGAGTTAAACAGGCTGAGGGGGGCAATGGTGCTGTTGTTGGACAGGCCTCACAGGGAACACAGGGCAATCTGGAAGAGCTGGAGGACACAACTTAAGGGCAGAGGTTCGTAAAGGAGGCAGAGCGACCTAAACACATAGCCCTGTCATCTATCCTGGCTTCAATTAGACTGAGGCAGCCACATGTTAATACAACAGAGTTCAATCTGTTTTAAAGACACCTGCTAGCAGAGCAGAGTAGAGGGAAGGGTAGGGGCACTGCACCACTCTGCAGTCACAGACCATACAACCACTGTCTCAGCTTGGAACGCAGTAAGCTTCAGTCACAGACCATATAACCACTGTCTCAGCTTGGAACACAGTAAGCTTCAGTCACAGACCATATAACCACTGTCTCAGCTTGGAACGCAGTAAGCTTCAGTCACAGACCATATAACCACTGTCTCAGCTTGGAACACAGTAAGCTTCAGTCACAGACCATATAACCACTGTCTCAGCTTGGAACGCAGTAAGCTTCAGTCACAGACCATATAACCACTGTCTCAGCTTGGAACACAGTACGTTTCAGTCACAGACCATATAACCACTGTCTCAGCTTGGAACACAGTACGTTTCAGTCACAGACCATATAACCACTGTCTCAGCTTGGAACACAGTACGTTTCAGTCACAGACCATATAACCACTGTCTCAGCTTGGAACACAGTAAGCTTCAGTCACAGACCATATAACCACTGTCTCAGCTTAGAACACAGTGAGCTTCAGTCACAGACCATATAACCACTGTCTCAGCTTGGAACGCAGTAAGCTTCAGTCACAGACCATATAACCACTGTCTCAGCTTGGAACACAGTAAGCTTCAGTCACAGGCCATTAACCACTGTCTCAGCTTGGAACACAGTAAGCTTCAGTCACAGGCCATTAACCACTGTCTCAGTTAGGAACACTGTTAGCTTCAGTCACAGACCATATAACCACCTTCTCAGCTAGGAACACAGTTAGCTGCAGTCACAGACCCAGGACACCAAGATAACCTGCCTAAATGTCTACTGACCCGTAGCACTCACGTCTGTAGCCATGAAGTGCTTTGAAAGGCTGGTCATGGCTCACATCAACACCATTATCCCAGAAACCCTAGACCCACTCCAATATGCATACCTCCCCAACAGATCCACAGATGATGCAATCTCTATTCCACTCCACACTGCCCTTTCCCACCTGGACAAGAGGAACACCTATGTGAGAATGCTATTCATTGACTACAGCTCAGCATTCAACACCATGGTGCCCTCAAAGCACATCACTAAGCTAAGGATCCTGGGACTAAACACCTCCCTCTGCAACTGGATCCTGGACTTCCTGACGGGCCGCCCCCAGGTGTTAAGGGTAGGTAACAACACATCTGCCACACTGATCCTCAACACGGGGGCCCCCTCAGGGGTGCGTGCTCAGTCCCCCTCCTGTACTCTCTGTTCACCCATGACTGCATGGCCAGGCACGACTCCAACACCATCATTAAGTTTGCCGACGACACAACAGTGGTAGGCCTGATCACCGACAACGATGAGACAGCCTATAGGGAGGAGGTCAGAGACCTGGCCGTGTGGTGCCAGGATAACAACCTCTCCCTCAACGTGACCAAGACAAAGGAGATGATTGTGGACTACAGGAAAAAAAAGAGGACTGAGCACGCCCCCATTCTCATCGAAGGGGCTGTAGTGGAACAGGTTGAGAGCTTCAAGTTCCTTGGTGTCCACATTACCAACGAACTATCATGGTCCAAACACACCAAGACAGTCGTGAAGAGGGCACGACAAAGCCTATTCCCCCTCAGGAGACTGAAAAGATTTGGCATGAGTCCTCAGATCCTCAAAAAATTATACAGCTGCACCATCGAGAGCATCCTGACTGGTTGCATCACCGCCTGGTATGGCAACTGCTCGGCCTCTGACCGCAAGGCAGTACAGAGGGTAGTGCGTACGGCCCAGTACATCACTGGGGCCAAGCTTCCTGCCATCCAGGACCTCTATACCAGGCGGTGTCAGAGGAAGGCCCTCAAAATTGTCAAAGACTCCAGCCACCCTAGTCATAGACTGTTCTCTCTGCTACCGCACGGCAAGTGGTACCGGAGTGCCAAGTCTAGGTCCAAAAGACTTCTCAACAGCTCTAAAGAACCTGTCTTTAGGCCTGACAGTCATCAGCTAGTGAGATGAACATGTATCATATCTCTAATGGATAATGTATCATATCTCTAATGGATAATGTATCATATCTCTAATGGAACATGTATCATATCTCTAATGGATAATGTATCATATCTCTAATGGATAAAGTATCATATCTCTAATGGATAATGTATAATATCTCTAATGGATCATGTATCATATCTCTAATGGAACATGTACAATATCTCTAATGGATAATAGCTCTAATGGATAATGTATAATATCTCTAATGGATAATGTATAATATCTCTAATGGATCATGTATCATATCTCTAATGGAACATGTATAATATCTCTAATGGATAATATCTCTAATGGATAATGTATCATATCTCTAATGGATAATGTATCATATATCTAATGGAACATGTATCATATCTCTAATGGAACATGTATAATATCTCTAATGGATAATATCTCTAATGGATAATGTATCATATCTCTAATGGATAATGTATCATATATCTAATGGAACATGTATCATATCTCAATGGAACATGTATCATATCTCTAATGGAACATGTATCATATCTCTAATGGATAATGTATCATATCTCTAATGGATAATGTATCATCTCTCTAATGGAACATGTATCATATCTCTAATGGACAATGTATCATATCCCTAATGGATAATGTATCATATCTCTAATGGATAATGTATAATATCTCTAATGGATAATATCTCTAATGGATAATGTATAATATCTCTAATGGATCATGTATCATATCTCTAATGGAACATGTATAATATTTCTAATGGATAATATCTCTAATGGATAATGTATCATATCTCTAATGGATAATGTATCATATATCTAATGGAACATGTATCATATCTCTAATGGAACATGTATCATCTCTCTAATGGAACATGTAGCATATCTCTAATGGAACATGTATCATATCTCTAATGGATAATGTATCATCTCTCTAATGGGTAATGTATCATATCTCT